>NC_079442.1:21530842-21648088 GCF_903798145.1 Danio aesculapii | reverse complement strand
TAAACAAACTAAAACTGTGACTGTGCTGAGGTTTTACATTTTTAAAAGGAAATGTCAGCATATCTAAGTTTTCTGATATAAGCTGAGATCTTTGCACATTCACAATGTCCCCCGCTGATGAGAAAACTCTTTCACTGGGGACTGAGATGGCAGGTGTGGAGAGGAAAGCCTTCCCTAAACCAGAGAGCAGTGGGAAGAAAGGTGGTCAATAGACTGACCACTGGCATAAAAAAACTGATTTTAAAATGACTAATTATAAAGTAGAATAGAGACAGGAGTTGAACATGACTATGAAGGTGAATAATTACTTTTACTTGTATAATTATTTGTGTGATACACCTAAGAGATAATCTTGAACATATTTAAATTTTTAATATATCGAAATTTTTAAATCATTTTAAATAATGAGCAAATTATTAAAATATGCACAAACTGATTTGAAAAGGAGAGGGTAAAAATAATCTAATAGCTGCTTCTGTAACAGAACAACTTTCTCTTTCAGTCTGAAAAACATCTTTATACTTTTGCTATAAAAAAACACTGATGCACTGCATGATCTCCGTAGCACTCGGAGCAAGCGGAGCTGCAAATCATCCGGCCCGAATGGTTCGGCTTATTAATAGTGTTTTTGCATATAGACGTCTGTGACAGTAGCTTTTCACAGTGCTGACGGTTTATGTGCATATCAGTTGTTCTGTTAGTGTAAGCAAATGTGTTTTTGCAATATTTGCACACAGTTTGTGTATGTCTGGTGCACTCTGGTGCTGTCATTTTACTCTGCTGCCCCACCTCTTGCTGGGAGCTGATGTGCAGTTAAAGCAGGCTTGCCCCCTCTGTTCCAAACATGTATCGCGATTCATTCAACATTTCTAGACATTTGAACTGTCACATATTTGAATCAATTTTCAACCGACTCAGTGAATCGTTACATCCTAATTGGTATTAATAGGAATTATAATAACAAATAAAGAGTTCATTTACAAAAACAGATGGCCGCCGTTTTTAAGTTTTTGGCATTATTTAAAATCTGTTTGAAATTTCAGGATGTATTTCATACAATTTTTATTGTTATTTTTCCAAGTACTCCACTACTCATTTAACACATATATTTGATAAGTCTCTGAGGGAGGAATTTCATGCAAGAGTGTAAATGATCATGTCGAAATTTAACTGCGTTTTTAAGCGCATTTCAAACATGGCGTTAATCCCTTGCCAAAAATGACAGAACCAAAAAAGGCAGCTCTTCCCAGCAGCCAAACGGCAAAAGACTAATCTGTTTCCTTACAAGTCAACACTCAGGACAGCATGATACAGTGTGATAGAGCAGGGTAACCTTTCAAGGGGATTGGGCATCAATTTCTCAGTGCAGACAGAGAAAAAGAAGTGAATAGAATCCAAAAAGCCTGGATTATATGGGGGACCTTATCTGGCCCAGAGTTGATATTTCACATTCTGTTTGCTCATACGCTAAGTCTTCTCATCCACGCCGAAATACCAACAGGCCGAATGGAGGCTGACCTGCGGCCAAGTCAGGAGAACATATTGGCTGTGATATCACCAGCAGATAACAGCTCGCTTCTGTCTCATCTGATGATATATAACTCATGAGCCTAGGAAAAGCAGGGCGCAGCGTCTACAGGTGAACGCATGCAGATATGGCATTATTGTCTTTGGTTTCAGCAGAAATTTAGTTGAAGTCTTTGAAGTGGTGATCTTTCAAAAATAAATTAGTTCGGCCTTTGACTATGCACTCTATACTCCAGCAATAAAGAACCGCAGTCTATCGGAATTAACCTTGTGATCTCAATCAGACATATCTGAAAGTTCTTTTCCTTTTTACTTATACTATTTTTTGGATTAAGCTGGAGAAAAGATAATATTGAAGTATAATGAACCTGTAACATTTCTCGTTATGAATTCGGTGATAATAAAAAACTCCTAGATGGGTCAATGGCTTAAATTGACATTCAAAAATGAACAGGAAATGCTGGATTTTTTTTTTCTCTCTCTCTCAAAACCATTTAACTGATCTTAGTCACCTGGAAACGAGGCTGTTCACTCTGGATAAGCTGAGGATTTAAAAACTCTCAGAGAAATCAAATGTTCATTTCTCCACAATGGTGGTGCCACTAAATCCAATACGACAGGACTTTATTTCCCAATTGGGAATCAAATTTAATTGGAAAAGAGTCTCTGAGTACATTGTGGAGGGGGAAAGTATTTTAAAAGGTGTTCTTGGTTATTTGTCCTCATTAAAAAGTTTTACAAAAAGAAATGAGCAGTACTGGAGAAAAGAATTGAGTCGTGTATCCGCATGAGAGATGTCATGTAAGTTACTTGATAAAAAACGTTTTATTTCTTCTTTTGTGAAGTCGGGTGCCTCATGAGAGCAGATATCACATGACTAGCCAAACACTACTTGTATTATCTCCAAAACCGCCTGTTATTCAACACTTTCACTGAGAGATGGGGTTAATGATGGCTGACTGCAAACAGTACTTTTTAAACTAAAACTAAATTAGCTAAAAATCCACCAAATTATTAAGCACTATTGTTCAAAATACTGTTTTGAATTGTAATGAAAGCAACTTTGATCATATGAAATATTTCTTGAGCATTAAATCATATTCAAATTTTATTAGAATAGATTTCTGAAGTATCCTGTTACACTGAAGACTGGAGTTAAATATTACAACAACAACAACAACAACAAAAACAGTGTCAAGTGGCCTCTTTCCAAAACATGAAATAAATTTATTTTGAATTAAATGTATATACACATTACTTTGAACACCAAAAATTCAGTGTCTGTTTGTATACTTAATTAAAATAACTAGTAGTTGTCATATTATTTACATATTATTGATCTTTTGTTGCATGGATTACTTCTATTGCCCTCATTTGTAAGTCATTTGTAATATCAATCGGTCTGAGAACGTCTGAATGAGATCAGGCTATCACACCTCGATAGACGGGAACTCTGGAGCATATAGATTGTAGTGAGAGAAAAAAATCCAAAAACTAAAGAACCAGGTTATATCACCATGTATTATGGTTGTGTAATAGCCATATATACGGCTACTGTATATAAAGAGAGAATTATGAGTAGGGCGGGATGTCTTTCCTACCGGCAAATGTGCGCTTCATGTCGAATACGAAAGTGAAAGTATGCTGAAATATTACAGAGCGCTGTTTATCCGTTAGGAACATTGACAGAAATTGCCATCTCATACTTTTTCCATATTTAAATTTTATAATATTGTATTAGGCCTATTGTTTCATTCATTTCTGCACTGACACCTCGAAAGAAAGAACAACATTGATCTGCTTCATGATCTGATTTCAGTCTCAGTTCATTTGGTAATTCTCTCTATAATTTAAGCCTATTATGCACAATTCTAGCCCAAAAATTTTTTAGTTGGTTGTTTGTTTGTTTGTTTGTTTGTTTGTTTGTTTGTTTTGTTTTATTTTATTTTATTTTAAATAGATCGATTAATTCAATAAATAGAATTTTCCAATTATTATATATTTTTATTATTATTGAGTTGTTAAATTACATCACAATTGTATTTTTTTTTAATTGTCAGTTGTATTTAAAGAAAAGTTATGCTAAATAAAAAGTGTATGTATCCAGTTATGTTTGGCTTTTGACACATTATTTAAAAAAATATGAGGCTATTAACATTTATAGCTATTAACATTTTTTTTTGTAGTGGGGCCAGTGAAAATTTTGACCGATCGGGCCAGTACAAAAAATTCCTTAGCATTGAACCCTAAAGCAGTAACAAAAAAAGTTATTTTATTGATGTTGAAGGCTCATTTTACAAGTTACTTAAAAGCTAACCAGTTTATAAAACCATTCAGTAAATCTCCATGTTTGGTGGGAGCACTTTTAGCTTAGCTTAGCATAAATCATTGTTTCAGATTAGACCATTAGCATTAAAAAAAAAGATAATTTTCCTAAATTAAGCTGGAGTCTTTTGTAGATACATCATGTACTAAAATATAAAAACTTTCTAGGTTGATATCGCTAGGAACTACACTCTCATTACCATATAATAATCAAGGAATTTTCCAGCCGTACCATGGCTTTAAGCATTAAAAAGGAAAATTATCAAACTCTTTTTTGAAAATCTTTAGCGATATACTAAATGTCTAATACGATTTAATGATTTATGCAAAGCGAAGCGTGCTCTTACCAGTCCCGGAGAAGGGTTCACAAAAAAAAAATCCCCCAAATGTTGTTACACTATTACAAAAGAAAAAGCATGTACTACTTACAGCATTCTAGAAATTGCTTCAGCCTCTCGAACACAGCATTGAGGAAGCCCTGGGGAAGCAGACAGAGATAGTAAATGAAACATCGGTATCAGGTGTGGTTAGTGACTCCGAGATCAACATCTAGGTTTTCTTGGGTCATGTTGGAGGCAGATTTGGCAGGAAGCCCCAGGCAATCTTAACTCAGCTTGGGGAAGGACAGAATGTTTACGTGCGTGTGTGTGTGTGTGTGTGTGTGTGACAGGAGAGATTTAGAGAGTGCCTGCTCTGCCAGGACACAAGCCTAGAACGGGCGTTAAATATATGGAACCGGTTTGATCAACACGGGGCACAAGTATCATTTCGCTGGCAGATGATGGAAATTTCTGCACCACAAACATTAAATTACAGCAGTAAATTTGCTTTTAACACTAAAACTTTGCGCACCATAAATAACAGGACAATTGACTGTCATTTTAGCGGTAAAATGAAGTGAAAATGCAAAAGGTGCATTCTATTTCTTTAGGCCTGAAGAGCAGTACACACACTAAGCAGAGATTTATGACAAAATTGAAACATTTAACACATATTTTTATCATGATTTGTAGAAGACGCACTCTAAAATGTTATATAGTGTAACAACAGTTTATATACTTTAACATCTTGTCAGGCATATTCAGAACGTGAATCATTTGATGACGATCCCACTGCAGGCACAAGCTACTAACTGTCCTTTTAAATCTTTATACTTTGCCACTATGCTTCAAAATACTAGATTTTGCACAAGTATTTCATATGTAAAGAATAAGTATATAGTTTCAACAAACAATGGAACACTATTTCACACTATTTTGATAACATCACCTGTGATGGGAATAACAACGATATAAATAAACGGAATTACTAACGGCGTTACTTTTTTCAGAATTCATCAAATGAATTTCTGTTTCCACCGTTACAACGCCGTTACCATTACTGACAATAAAATGCATGTTACTATAACTGAGAACACTGAAGCGGTTTTCATGCGAACAACAACTGTCTCAGCTATAGGACTTTTCTTTGTCTGGGGTTTGAGTGTGTGTGTTTGGGGCTGGGGCGGGACACATAACCAACCAGTGATGACTGGTGTGCCTCTGAATGTGGTGTGAAAACGTGATGATTAGCTTAGACAGAGTACATTTCCACCATTTGCCAATCAGAGGCAGAGTAGTGCGGGTTTAGACACAAGCAAATGCACAGTCAGTTGCACTCGGTGACAATTTCAATTTAATGAAGCACCTCACGTCATCACATGCTGCCACAAAATTAGTGGCTACGCAGGTGATAACGTGAGCGCTGCTACCAAAGGACGTCATTGCAAATAAATTATTTTTTTCTCCATTGCAAACACTTATTACTCAGACAGAATTAAACAAAATTATATCAAGTTATAAAAATGAGGGCATGCTGTCGTTGTCTCTCACATTGTCCCACAACATTAAACATGTAAATTAGTGTACAATGTTTTATATTTATTTATATTTATTTTATAGTCATTATAGTCAGTTGACAAAAAAAAAAAAAACTTTTTTTAAGTAACACAATAGTTACTTTCCCTGGTAATTTGTTACTTTTATGATTATGTAACAGTTACTAACTCTGTTACTATTTGTGAGAATAATTAATAACTATAACTAATTACTGTTTTAAAGGAACGTGCTCAACGGTGATAGTCACAAACGTTGCTTGAAATTTTGCATTAATATGTTTTCATAGAATAAAAAAAACTGAGACATCGTACTGACTGATACATACAATTATAAAAGATAAGTTAGAGATAAAGTACATATAGGAGGTTGTTATCACAGAATAAATCCTGACAGGCTTATCAGGAGGCTGGCGCAAAGCAGAGAGCTGTTGTATGAAACTGAAGGGTTTTATTCTGCAAAAATAACCATTCTGATAGTTGGATACTTGCCACTAGGGATGCACCGATCCCGATACTTGGATCGGATATCGGTGCTATACTGCATATTTTTGCTGGATCGGGTATCGGCCAGCTGGTACAGATCCAAATCTGATCTTGTGTGTGCGCTATATTCTGTGTAATTTATAAGCCAACAAATGCCATGAAGGTAGCCTATTATAAGGCACTAGAAAGTTGTCATGCATGCCTACTATATCCCAAATGTTCTGAAGCCGTTCTATAGGTTAATGTGAAGTACAGATGAATATTCAAGTGGTTAAATTCATGCTCACTTTAATGCTTCTCTCTGCTGCACCTGTCAATCCTCAATTCATTCACAATTCAAACTGCGTGTCGAGTTCATGACAACACAAAAAACTTTCTCCAAGACTAATTGTTTCTGTTAATAAGTAATCAATGGAAAAATTGATTTAGTTTTGCATTAAATATTTTCATTTAGACCTGCAACATGGAGTTCATTACTGTTTCTAAATCATGTTGCTCTGTGTCTGTTAGATCAGCAGATTGCATTCACAACACTGGAGAGGAGAGGGTTAGTAAAGGCTAAATAATGCACTGGACAGATCCTCGATGCACTGATTTCTTCTCTTTGTGCTGCTAAGTTTTGAAAGTGTCCACAGATACCGGAGGGCTGTGTCTCAGTAATGCTTGAAGCACTTCATTCAAGCACCGGCGCAGACACGATGTGCACCGATCTGTAAAATCATTCTTTAATTTTAAAAGTTTCTGTTCCCTCATACTTCTTCTGACTGAGTTTATTCTTCTGAGGGGAATACTTTCAGTGCTGCGAATAGTTTGTAAAGCCTGGCTCATTGTGTTCAATGTAGTTGATAAAATTATTAAAAGTGAAACTGACAGCGCAATATGGATAGTTATTAACAGAAAATTATATAGCCTAATATAGGCTACACTGAAACGGAATGTTTCACTGTAAATTTATTTATATTAATACTTTATTTAACAGACCAGTATGTGTTTTGATATGAGTCAATAGTGGTAGCCTACAGATTTCAAAGAAAAATCTTATTAAAAAGGAAATATAAGATGGACCACAACAGATCAATGTCATAACGAATGCTCAAATAATGTAGCCTAGTTTACAGCAAGCATCATGTTTAGTTAGATTGTGCCATCTGTCATATACAGTAGGCCTAGAGGTCTGTTATTTTTACTGAAGAAGATATATTATTTAAGTTTATCACAAGAACTATAGAAACTGTATTATGCTTAATTAAAATTAAAAAAATCTGTCTCAGTCGATACTCAGATTTTTGGTATGGAAAATAGATCGGTTCCAAAATAAAATGGTGTCGGTGCATACCTACTTGCCACAAAACATAAAAATAGACACAAAACATAGTTCTGAGCTGTAATAGTTTATCAATTCTTTAATTAAACGCAAAGCTGACAAACAAAAACAGCTAATGGAATATACACTAACCTGCGCATTATTTAGTCACAAGATGCCACCAAACAGTCAAAAAACGCAAAGTTGACAGAAACAAAACTATCCAAATAGAGCATATACTAACCTACACATTATTTATTCACATGAGAATACCAAATAGTCAGAAAAGTAGAGTGACAGACAAACAGATTCATATGAATGTGAATGGAAGTATGTGGACTTGGATGTATTCACTGACGGTCAAGTTCTCGGATGAGCCATAGTTATTTAGGGGTTGTGATATCGGAATAACATACCTTGGAATGTCATGACTGACCAATCAGAACCAAGTATTTCAGACAGATGTGTAATAAATATAAATAAATGATAAATATAAAATGACCTTTACAGGAATTCTATATAATTAAACATGTTGTTATGTTGTTGTTACTTTTATTTTTATTAATAAGATTGAGGCTTTCTGTATAATTATTGATTCGAATTTTTCAACCACAAAAAAAACAACCTTCTAGCCAAACTGAGATGACATTTGAAATATGAAATAACATGAAATGAAAACAAGAAATATTTTTAAAGAATTGTACACAGTCAGTAATAAGCAAGAGTACATTTTGTGTTCTTTTTGCATTCCTAAATTCCAGTCTTTCTGCTGCATTCTGGATCAATTTCAAGCATGTATGTTCCAAGTACGAACTTCTCTACTATGTAATAAATTGAAGCACGTTTGTTTCTGATCTCATTTGCATTTCCAAACATATACACTCAGTGTGATGTGAAATCTCTCTGGTGGCTGAACACCAGTCCACTTCAGGCACTCAACATCATTCAAACGCAGCCTGAAGATGTTCTGGGTTTGATAAGCATGAAGGAACAATGAACTGAGAAACGAGGAGGACTGTAGGAAAAAAAAGGTATTTCATTACAGGGACTCGGTGGCTTTGAGCTGAAAGACGACATTAAAGTCCAAGAGACTCCAGAGAGGCAAGAGAGCTTCAGCCCAAGAGGAAGAACACGGTGTTTCGGTTTTTCAGTGGCTGACTTATTGCCTGAGGCAGAAGCTCATTGAAAATATTCTCTTTTTGAGCCGTCTTACCTCAAGAAAGGATCAATAATGGTGGCATCATCATTTTCTTCACTGCGACTAATAAGCTCAAATTCAAAATGTCAAAAGAAGATGCAGCTGGACTGACAGTCGAACAAATGGACTGCCAGATCAAGGGATGAATAGATGAACTTGGGGAGAGAAAAAAAATTGGGATCTTCTTTAAAGCAGAAGGGGATGGAGCTGGAATGTCAAATTCATGCTCAATACGGTGTGAATTTATAGTGAATATTTGAAATCATTCAGTTCTGCTGTATAAAAATCTTCCCTATATCTTTTATATAGACTGAAAGTGTATATTAAGAAGCAGTGTCGTCAAACATTCAGTAGTTTGTATCAATACCAGTGAAAAGGTTTAGGTTTCTCAATAATAAATAATCACATTTTCACATTATTAATGGCTTTCAAATGGCATTATAGGAACTTGATTTCTGTCCCAATTAACTTTACAGTTTAACATTGTGACTTTTATTGACATATTAGTAGTTTTAAACTATATATTGTATATGAAATAATATATTTAAAAATGTAAAAAAAATTTCAACGTAAAAAAAAAGTACTGGCAGATCAAGTGGGATTGGTAACAATTTGTATAAAAAAACAAAACAATATTGTTTCGATCTCCTAAAACGTCATTATACATCACTTTGTCAAACACTTAAATATCAAAAAAAGGCAGAGTGGAGATCATTATGGACATAATGCGATCTAAAATGCAAAAATAAATTGAAAACACACAGGAATCAGAAAATAAGGAATAACGGTAAGACTTTGTTTACCTTTATCTAAAGTTCCTGCTTAATAACGTAATGTAATGTATTTTTTTATTGCCATGTCAGCAACCAAGGCTATTTTCATGGCAAGAACATTTCAATATTAAATAAACAATTAAGAACAACAAACAAATGAATACACAAGTTAAATAAGATGTTTAGTGTTAATATATGATCAGAATTCTAAAATCTTTTCTGGTGTCACTTTGTTCAAAATGTCCTTACGAGAGTTCTTTTCATAAATATATATAATCCTTAAAAGCAGGACAGTCCAGTAAAATGTGTTTTACAGTAAGGTGAGTTTTGCAGCACAAACATTGAGTGGGGTCTTCACCTTTGAGCAAAAAAACATGGGTTAATCTTGTATGCCCAATACGACATCTGGTAAAAAATAACTTGATCAAATCTAGTCTTAAAATGTCTTAAAATTCTGTTTGAGATTTCAGGCTGGATTTCATGCAATTTATTATTTCCCAATGCATCCCACTCCTCTTGCCACTTGTTTAAAATGTAAATGTTGATAAAAGGTCTCATCTCTGATGGAGGAATTTCCTGCTTATTAAAAGTTATTAAGCTAGTAGTTGGGTTTTGGTATTGGGTAGGATTAGGGATGCAGAATAAGATCATGCAGAGTATGTACTTTAAGCACAAACAAACAGCCAATATCTTAATATCAGGCAGGTAATAAGCCACTAGTTAATAGTAAGAATTAGTCCTAAAACAGAAGTATTACCATAATTGTTAAGAATATGTTTAATTACAATTAAAAACAGATATTTCTGCAGTAATGTTACCATGGATGTTACTATTTAAGAAAACAATTTTACCAGTGTACATTAGCACACATGGTGGCTCAGTGGTTAGCACTGTCGCCTCACAGCAATAAGGTCACTTGTACGAGTCCCGGCTGGTTCTGTTGGCATTTCAGTGTGGAGTTTGCATGTTCTCCCCGTGTTCGCGTGGGTTTCCTCTGGGAGCTCCAGTTTCCCCCAAAGTCCAAAGACATGCGCTATAGGTGAATTGAATAAACTAAATTGGCCATAATGTATGTGCGTGAATGAGTGTGTATGGTTGTTTCCCATTACTGGGTTGCAGCCGGAAGGGTATCCGCTGTGTAAAACATATGCTGGATAAGTTGGCGGTTCATTCCGCTGTGGCGACCCCTTGATGAATAAAGGGACTAGCCGAAGGAAAATTAATTCATTATTAAAATTGTATTAATTATACAATATTTGTGTTATATAAACATTAACAATTTAAATATTCACAGATTTTTTAAAGCCAAAACAAACATTGTCACTGCATCAAGCTGTTAGTAAATCAGCCTAAAAATGGTCCTTCAGAGCAACAAATTACTATTATTTTTTAATATAATTTTTTGGTAACACATTACAATAAGATGGTATTAGTTAATTCATTTGCTAATATGAGCGAACAATGAACAATACATTTATTACAGTATGTGTTCATGTTAACTCACAGTGCATTACCTAATGTTAACAAACATGAATTTGAATGTTAATAATGACTTAGTAAATGTTAAACTATGATTAATAAATGTTCTACAAGTATTGTTCATAATTAGTTCATGTAAGTAAATACATTAACATAAGTTTTTAAAGTTTGTTCCTTGCCACTGTCGCCACTGGCTTGCTTGGTTTGGTACATGTGGAGCTGCGCATCGATGAATTTGCTCTTTAGTGTTTCGAATTGCAGCAGTGAAAATTAAACCACACTGAACTGAACTCTGAAAACTGAACTGACACAGTTTCAATGTACTAGAACGTCTATGTTAAGCTGCTTTGACACAATCTACATAGTAAAAGCGCTACAAAAGTAAACATGAATTGAATGAACTAATTATTAAAAAATAAAAGCACCATATTTTCAGACTATTAAAAAAACACCGCGCATCAAGTCTTTCAGTCATGTTCTTTAGCACAGAGAGCACTACAAAAGTTTGTTTAGACTCATTAAGGTTTAGAAAAGATGGCATCAATGCAATGTGAAAATGATGTCTGATAAGCAAACTCCCACAGATGCATTAAGAGATGAAGGCACCATATGGGCTTCCTGCAGAGTTTGGCTGCACTTCAGCATGTGCTGCGTGCCAGCAAACCCTCCTCCATTCGGATTACACTGTGACAAAACTCTCATTTAACCCATTTAAATACAGCAAAATGAGCAAATACATCATCGTTATTTTGCTTGTGTCAAAGAAAAGGCAGAAACTGTTGTGTTTAAAGGAGAGATATTCCAATATTTCACACACAACTATCTCAGGATATAGATGTAAGGCATTAAATATTCAGACTGACCTGTTTTTTTCCCCAGCCCCCATTTTCCACTTGAGAATGAGCATCTCATTTACTTGCGATGATTTATTTTTAATGTCAAACCTCCAACATCATAACCCTAAGGTTGATTTCACTCCAAACACAACTGCTCTGTTTCAAAGTTTTCCTTCTCTTTCCTTAAAACTAATTTAATGGATGAAAAAAAGCGGTTTGATCAGCCGTTTAAATAAATCAGCCCTGACTTTAAGTTCACATTTGATTAAGCAGGAAGTAAACATAAGAATGTTTTCTGTAAGTTGCAGGGTTACAACATACCTCCTCGCATGATTTGCAGATAGTACAACAGAAATGAGTTGACCTAAATCTAATTAACATCTTATTATCTGGGATTCTTTATACTTTGTTTTCTTGTTTTGTTATATGATGTGATTTATGATACATTTTCATTCATTGTTGGGATTAAGTAAGCACTCACCATGACTTCCATGTTGTTTTGTGGATCAATGAACCCATGGACAGTAAGCTTTCGAAGAACTGTGGAACATAATTTTACAGAATGATCAGACCTTTAATTACTTACAGCGGAATTATTACATCAAAAATACTTCATATCACAAAAAGAAACTTAGGTTACCATTTCTATACCTTTAAACACTGAATATAAATCCTAGTGAGGATTTAGGGGAAAAAGGAAACAAGTTACAATTTAGCCACATATGCTTTTGCTATTACTCAGTAATTACATATATAAATGATAAAATAATGAAATATAAGCAACACAAATGTTTCACTTTTAATGTATATGAAAGGTAAATTGCATATGTATTTTGTGTATTTAATATACGTATATTGTGTATTTAATATATGTATTTAATATTATGGTTTAATGAACAACAACAAAAAAGCATAAGCTATACACTACCTGACAAAAGTATTGTCACCCATCCAAGTTTTAGGAACAACAAATAATAACTTGACTTCTACAGGGTGGGCCATTTATATGGATACACCTTAATAAAATGGGAATGGTTGGTGATATTCATGGTCATATGGTCCTGTTTGTGGCACATTAGTATATGTGAGGGGGCTTGTAAATAACCCATGAAAGAGTAACGTAACGTTAAAACAATGCACACCATTGTTTTTTATTGTGAAATTCCCAAAAAGTATATTAAGGTGTATCCATATAAATGGCCCACCCTGTAGCTGATCATTTGGTATCAGAAGTGGCTTATATGAAAGGCAAAGGCCTAAATATGAAAAAAATCTGATCATGCCTTGATTTTTAATGATTTAATTAGGACAGGTCTGACTTTGCTTAGACAAAAGTCTTGTCACTTAACAGAAATAATGTATAGTATAGAATATATAGTCATGATGCAGTGGAAAAAGAATTAA
Source organism: Danio aesculapii (assembly GCF_903798145.1). Lineage (NCBI taxonomy): Eukaryota > Metazoa > Chordata > Actinopteri > Cypriniformes > Danionidae > Danio > Danio aesculapii. Next base: position 21,634,884 of record NC_079442.1, on the reverse strand, counting down.
TATTCTGCATGACTCCCATGAGCTTGGACGACTGCATCCATCCATCTCTGCAATGACTTAAATAACTTATTAATAAAGTGATCTGAAATGGCAAAGAAAGCCTTCTTGCAGGACTCCCAGGGTTTATCAAGAGTCTTTGGATTCACCTTCAATGCCTCCTCCATCTTATCCCAGACATGCTCAATATTGTTCATGTCTGGTGACTGGGCTGGCCAATCCTGGAGCACCTTGACCTTCTTTGCTTTCAGGAGCTTTGATATGGAGGCTAAAGTATGAAAAGGAGCGCTATACAGCTGAAGAATTTGCCCTCTCCGGTGATTTGTAATGTAATGGGCAGCACAAATGTCTTGATACCTAAGGTTGTTGATGTTGTCATCCACTCTGCAGATCTCTTGCACACCCCATACTGAATGTAACCCCAAACCATGATTTTTCCTTCACCAAACTTGACTGATTTCTAGGAGAATCTTGGGTCCATGCGACTTCCATTAGGTCATCTGCAGTATTTGTGATGATTGGGATGCAGTTCAACAGATGACTTATCTGACAAATCTAATTTGTGCCACTTTTCAAAATGATCAACTAGAAGTCATGTTATTATTTTTTGCTCTTACAACTGAGATTGATGATAAGACTTGTCAGGTAGTGTATAGTATGTTCTAATTTCAATTAATTTCCATGTCAAGCACACATGACAGAAAACGTTAAGTTAATCCTTTAAAAAATGGTTGTGGTAATTTGTCTAATATTTATTTTTTCCTATTTCCTAAGTAGAAAGTGTAAAAATGGAATTTGTAAACAAAAATCGAACCATAAAACTCTGAAATTACAAGCTACATTAAAAGCATACAAATTTAATTTTCAGGCATGTAATAAATATTCAAAATAAATAAACATTTAAAAATAAAATAGGTAATTCAATAGAGTTACTAAGACTTTCATATTTATATCAATAACTATCAGAGAATTTACATTCTAACATCAGAAAACATACTGGATCCATTTAATAAGCATGTTTACACTTTCCACCCACATTCTGCTTTTGAATGTTTTTTTTTTTTACCCATAAAGTGCTTGTATTACATACTCGTACATGAATCTGCTTCAAAAACAGCCCAGTAATTAAAATCAGCAGCACAGTTTACACTTTAGAAGCCTGAACTCTCTCATTCTGTCGAGGGTTTACAGCTACTGAGGTCAGCGACTGCTTCACTGCATTAACTCCAGCAGACTCTGTGCTTTTATGTAGCACTGCTTAAGTCTGTAATCTGCAGGCGGAGGCTGAGAGAAGCAGCAGCGAGTGTCTCAGAACTGGCCATATGTGTGTATGTGTGCATGTATGAGTGTGTGTGTACCTTTCAGAGAGAGCAGTGTTCGCTCTAGAGAGCTGAGAGCAGTCTGTTGGTCTCCAGTGTAGATCTGCTGTAGAAATGAGTCTGTGTGATGATTCCACAGAGAGCAGGCAAAGCTGTAGATGCTTGAAGCCAACTAAAAAAAAAAAACAGAGACAATAAAAGCTTGAAATTGGCTCTTGGTGACCATTTCTAAAATAGATATTTTTGTCTTTAATAAATTTTAACAATACTCCAGTAGTGCAACAAATTATTCATTTTCTAAAATGGTCCTATAGATTGGCTTTTCTATACATTTCCAAGCATTTAATTAAAAAACGCATTTGTAATATTTTAAAAATGTTTTATTATTTTTATAATATTATAAATGCGTTTTTTTCTTCAATTTTCTAAGTTGACAATCATAAATTATGCATATGTAACAAACAAAACAATTTAAAGTAGAGGGAAAACAACTAAACTGCATGTGTAACAATGCTAAATAGGGATGCAACGATTCACCATGAGCCGACTCAAAAATCGATTCGAATATGTGACGATTCAAACCGTTTGAAATGTTGAATGAATCACGATACATGTCTTGAACAGAGAGGGCGCTGTGTTTACTGCCGCAATTTCGCTTTACCGGCAAATAAACGGCAAGGAAGAAGTGGGGCAGCAGAGTGAAAAGACAACGGAAAAGTGCGCCATACAAACTGCAAATACTGCTAAAAGACATTTATTTACACTAACAGAAAAACTAATATAATGCACATAACTGTCAGCACGGTGAAAAACTACCGTCACAGATGTCTATACACAAAAACACTATTAATAAACCAAACCACATGGACCGGATAATTGGCAGCTCCGCTTGCTCCAACGAGTGCTACAGAGATCATGCAGTGCATCAGTGTTTTCATAGCAAATGTATTAAGATGTTTTTCAGACTGAAAGAGAACGTTGTTCTGTTACAGAAGCTGTTACTAGACTATTTTTACCCTCTCCTTTTCAAATTAGTTTATGCATATTTTAACAATCTGCTTATTGTTGAATTGTTTTAAAATGTTTAGGATTATCTCTCCTTAAGTGTATCACACTGATACTTACACTAATTAATTATACAAGTAATATGAATTATTCACCTTCATAATCATGTTCAACTCCTGTCTGGATCAAAGGGTTAGTTTAGGAAAGGCTTTCCTCTCCACAGCAGCCATCTCAGTCCCCAGTGAAAGAGTTTTTTTCATTAGCAGGGGACATTGTAAACGTGCAAAGATCTCAGCTTATGCCAGAAGCATAAATATAGAGATATTTCTTTTTAAAAATGTAAAATCCCAGAACAGTTTAATTTGTTTAATAATGAGCCTTCTTTAGTTTGTATTGTTCTTTTTTGAGGGGGGGGGGGGGGGGTTTGTTTTTAAAATAGCAATTTTGTTAAGGCAGAAAATATATTATATTTTGAGAAAAAATGAAAGGGCTCTTCACCTTAAATTAGTTTCAAATAATTTTGTTTAAAAAAAAAGAAATAAAAAAATCAGGTGAATCGTTACATCCCTAATGCTAAATATTATTTTTTTCTATAAATATATTTTTCCAAAAAAAAAAAAAAATTTATAACTACTCTAAGGGCTGGGCGATATGGCGAAAAAGTAATCGCAATAATTATTTTCCATATTGAACAATAACGATATTTATTTCAATATAAGTTGGTAATGCTTCCAGTACCCAGACAATGACTGAAGCCACAAAAATTAGAGGGTCCATTAAATGACATAACATATTTTTGGCCGATAAATTTTTGGTGACCAAAAAATAATTAAATAAAAACATAAATAAAAAAATGGGTACATCTCTATCACAACAAACATTTAGAATCCCATTGTTGCACATTTCTGTTACATTATTGGCTCTTAGATCAATATGGAGTAAAAACCCGGAGCTTATCATTGTTATTGATGTAAATTTTATCACAATTTTCAACATAATATGGTGTATTGGCCCAGCTACTACTCATGTCAAAGAATTTACCAAAAACAAACACCACAAGAAATTACAAGCAAAAAATATTTTCTAATTACATTTTCAGGTATATTTCAACAAATTAAAAATTCAAAATGTGATTTAAATACTAATAATTCTTTTAATACATTAAATATGGTACATTAAATAAGCATTTGGTCATCGTTTTCTGCAGGCTGTTCATTCATGATTTTATCTGGCAGATTCGCTTAAACTCTTAATTGCTTGGGTGAATTTAGCTTGGATGCATTCACAAGTTAATTCCACTTTGATGCATCAAAGACATGCAAGCCCAGTTCTCAATGGTAAAAGTGTGACGTAAAAGCTTCAAGATTGACCAAAATTGATGGAGAAATTTACATTTTTGTTCACTCTGTCACACCTCAGCATCTACATTGGATCTAGATGATGCTGCATCAGCTTTTTCATGATTTCTGATGTAATTTCATTGCCTGAAGGCAGAAACTCAATGACCAGCACTGACTGCTGAGAACACGACTTAAGCTGCAGACAAGCTAAATGCAGAGATAATAATAAAAAGAGTTCCGAATACCCTTTTTTTTCTTTACTGCAGAGTTATTATTTCAGCAAATACTTGGAAAAACTGGCTGAAAGAGCACTACATGTTCCTTCAGATAATAGACCTGGAAAAGAAAAGTGATGTAAAGATATTACAATACAAGAAGGTAATTTACACTGTAGTGATCAATATTTGCTCTGAAAAATTGCTGAATTGCAACAAACTAAATTTAGATGGAGAATTAATTACAAATGTTCACACTACAGTATATGGTTTTAGATATGTCACATTCAGCAAAGCTGCATTTGATCACAATAAAATACAGGGACGAAATGTTTTAGGTTAAAATAAAATCAAAATCAAAATAAATTCAATATAAAATAAATAAAAAAAAAAAAATAATAATAATAATAATAATAATAATATATATATATATATATATATGAAATAAAATATAATACCAATATAATATAAAATAATACAATATAAAAATTAAAAAAATAAATAAAAAATATAGATAATATAATATAAAATGCTATATTAAAATAAAATAAAATAACAAAAATAAAATAAATAAAAATGATGATTATTATTAGTAGTAGTAGTAGTAATATTATTATTATTATTATTATTATTTTGCACTTAATATATATAATCCCATAATAAATCAGTATGAATAAAAATATCTACAATTAATATATATCACCATAATAAAACAGTAAATAAAATATTAAAATCATATAATATTGTACAAACAATTATTTATTTATCTTTTATTATAGATATATATACATACACACACACACACGCACGCACACACACACACACACACACACACACACACACACACACACACACACATACATACAGTTGAAGTCAGAATTATTAGCCCCATTTGATTTTTTTTTTGTTTTGTTTTCTTAAATTATGCTTAATAAAGCGAGGAAATTTTCACAGTATGTCTGATAATATTTTTTCTTCTGGAGAAAGTTTTATTTGTTTTATTTCGGCTAGAATAAAAGCAGTTTTTAATTTTTTATGAACCATTTTAAAGTCAAAATTATTAGCCTCTTTAAGCTATTTTTTTTTTCGATATATTCTACTGAACAAACCATCGGTATACAATAACTGCCTAATTACCCTAACCTGCCTAGTTAACATAATTAACCTAGTCAAGCCTTTAAATGTCACTTTAAGCTGTATAGAAGTGTCTTGAAAAATATCTAGTCAAATATGATTTACTGCCATCATGACAAAGATAAAATAAATTATTAGAGATGAGTTATTAAAACTATTATGTGCAGAAATGTGTTGAAAAAATCTTCTCTCCATTGAACAGAAATTGGGGAAAAATAAACAGGGGGGGCTAATAATTCTGACTTCAACTGTATATAAAATATCTCATAAGTTATACTTAAAATTATTATTAATATTATTACGTGTAATTATAATTAAGCAATTCTAAAAAAATACAGTATAAAAAAAGTAACATTACAAACTGATCCAGCACACAGGAGGAAAATATATTTTTGTTTATTCATTTTATTTTATTTTTATTTTGCTTCTTAAAACATTTCTCAATCCCCTAGAGAAGCTGAGAGCAACTTAAAGCTTTTCTTCAAGAGCACTTGGGAAAAACTGCCTGGCTTGAACAAAACAATCTGTTTTCTGTTTTGCATAGACGATGATGACAGATTAGCATTAATCACATATGAGTTGCATAATAAATGACTGCGTGATGATGAATGGCATTTTCAGGGGAAGAAACAGCATAATGAGGACTACTTGAAAGAAAGCGCAATTAAATGATGGTCTGGTGTTAAAGTAGAACTCACTAAGGAAGCTGCTATTGAGATGTGTAATTAAAAGAATCGTTCGCCAGCAAACAGGTGCATGCGTGCGTGCGCGCGTACAAGTGTGTGTCATATGAGGTTGTAAAAAAAGCAATTATCAGTCCATACCATGAACTGACATATCTGTGCTGACTGAAAAACCCATGAGAGATGCATGAAAACTAAAAATGTATGACCTGTTTCTGGACATCTTTCAGAAAGCCAGAATCACACAAAAAAGAACTCTAGAAAGTGTAAAGTGTCATAGGCATTAAAATGTGTGACAAAAAGATATGGCACTTTACACAAAAAGTAGGGGGGAAATGGTGTGAAAGTATTTCCTTCCCTTTTCCCATACAATGATTCAGGTTCACATTAAATGACAAGAAAATAATAAGGTAACTCTGGTTTTTCCGTTTTACACTTGTCCCACACATATTTTTAAGTATATCTAACATTACTGACTGCATTTAGAACAATTACAACTTTACAAAATGTCTTGAATTTCAAAGTTTCACTCATATATTTCCCAAGAATTCTAGTTGTTCCAATCTAGTGAATAAATTAATTTAACATCTTTCAAATCTGACTCAATTATACAAAATTGCAAGTAGTGATTCTCTTTTACCCCCTCAGAAATGTACTTTATAACTGTTGGAAAAATTCATAAATGAATGAGAACCAAGTCCAGGAGACTCAAACAAGCAGATGTATATTCCTCTAGTGGTTCCAAACATTTACTCGTTTATTCTGTTGAACACAAAAGAAGATATTTTGAAGAATGCTGATGAAAAAAAGAAGATAAAGAAAAGGAGTAAAAGGTAGAAAAAGAAAGAGAGGAAAAAGAAGAAAAAGAGCAAAAGAAAAAGAGAGAGGTAAAAGGGAGAAAACAGAAGAAAGAGGGAAAAGACAAAGAGAGGATAAGAAAAAGAAAGAGGAAAAGGAAGAAAAAGAAAGAGAAAAAAAGAAAGAGGAAAGGAAAAAGAGATGAAAAGGAAGTAAAAGAAGAGAGAAAAAAGAAGAAAAGTAGATAAGGGAAAAAAGAGAAAAGGGGGAAAACAAGAAAAAAAAGAGGAAAGAGATTAAAAAGAAGAAAAGGGAAAAAGGAAAAAGAGGAAAAGGAAAAAGAGAGGAAAAGAAGGAGAGAAAAAGTAGAAAAGGAAAAAGAGAAAGAAAAGGGAGGAAAAGAAAAAGAGGAAACAGAAGAATACGAGAGAAAAATGAGAAAGAAAGAAAAAAGAAAAGAGATGAAAAAGAAAGAGCAAAAAGGAAAACAAGAAAAAAAGAGGAAAGAGAAGAAAAAAGATGAAAAAGGAAATGAAAAAGGAGAAAGAACGGAGGAAAAAGAAGAAAAAGACAGGAAAAAGTAAAAGAGGAAAAAGAAGAAAAAAAGAATAAAGAAAAGGGAAGAAAAAGATTAAAAAGAAGAAAGAAGAAAAAGAGGAAAAAGAGTAAGAAAAGAGAAAAAAAAGAAAAAAAAGAGATGAAAAAGAAAAGAGGAAAAAAGAAAAAGGAAAAAGAAGAAAAGAAAGAGGAAAAAGAATAGAAAGAAAAAGAGGAAAAAGAAAGAGGAAAAAGAAGAGAAAAAGAAAAAGAAAAATAGAAAGATGAAATACAAAAAGAGGGAAAAGAAGAGATGAAATAAAAAGGAAGAAAATGAGATGAAAAAGGAAAAAAAAGGAAAGAGTGGAAAAAAGAAAAAGAAGGTAAAACAGTAAAACATAATATTCGAATACTTTCTAAAGAATGACATGAAACTGAAGATTTATATTAATAAATAAATTAATACAACTAGACTAATGATCAATGAAAACTCAGATTTAAATGATTGAAATTACATTTAACCACAAATTTAAAATATATTGTAATTTATAAATGAATAAATCTAGCATAGGATACTTCATTTTAATCAATAAATAAACGCAAAAACCTAATGTGCCTAGTGAATTCTGAAAACGGTCTTAATTAAAGATGTTTAACATTGGCCAGCACACGGACAGTGCATTTCTACACATTACATCAGACCCCCAAGGTGTTGCATTGCTGTTTATACATCTTGTCCTGCAAGCTTACACAACTAAGAACCCCAAAAAGGCAGCAATATCAATAACTACATTCCACATAAAAGCAACATCATTATTCATAGCGCACGCTTTCTACCAAGCAGTCAATAATGACTTTCGATTGAGGTCACCGAACTGTTTCTTCTGTCAAATCCAATTCAACAGGATCATATTAATCCGCAGTCAGTGATGCTTTAACACATGAGGCTGCGATCACAGGATCCTGGATTTCCCTGGACATACTTTGGTCTTGCACATGTGTCACATCATTTACACCAGCGCAAAAGCCATGGAGTTGCAGAAAGACACAAACACACACTCAACCTGTCGCTGCAGGCAGAGCATCAAGTCATCTGATAGCTGGACAATGGAATGGAAGGAATATGAATCGAAAATAGACAGGGCAGTAAAACGATGGATTTCTAGATATTGAGAACTGACCTTGGGAATGATGTGCATCATAAATTCCTATTTGCTTTAAAACATTGCACTTCTGATAGCTGCATTTATTTATAAACCCTGCAGGGGTTTTACTCAGGGTGCGAATTATACATTGACGATTTGGGGAATCATCTTTTTCGGTAATGTTAGTTTGTGTAATAGAGTGGAGGAATTATGACTATCAATTTGTATGCAAAAACCTGGAAGTGAGTTAGCATTTTAGCAGTTCTTGGTTCCCTCGTCCCAAAGTCAATGGGTTTTTTGAATGGGTCTAACGCAAAATCAAGATAATTTCACGCTTTATTCTACAACATAAAACACATCTATGGAAGCCCGTTCCCACCACTGAATAAAAATAAATAAATAAATAAATAAATAAATACACTGTAAAAAAAAATATAAAGTCAGAATTCTGAGTTATAAAGTCAGAATTCTAAGTTATTAAGTCAGAATTCTAAGTTATTAAGTCAGAATTCTAAGTTATTAAGTCAGAAATCTGAGTTATTAAGTCAGAATTCTAAGTTATTAAGTAAGAATTCTGAGTTAAGTCAGAATTCTAATTTATTAAGTCAGAATTCTAAGTTATTAAGTCAGAATTTTATGTTGTTAAGTCAGAATTCTAAGTTATTAAGTCAGAATTCTAAGTTATTAAGTCAGAATTCTGAGTTAAGTCAGAATTCTAAGTTATTAAGTCAGAATTCTGAGTTATTAAGTCAGAATTCTATGTTATTAAGTCAGAATTCTATGTTATTAAGTCAGAATTCTAAGTTAAGTCAGAATTCTGAGTTATTAAAACAGAATTCTAAGTTATTAAGTCAGAATTCTGAGTTATTAAAACAGAATTCTGAGTTATTAAGTCAGAATTCTGAGTTAAGTCAGAATTCTGAGTTATTAAGTCAGAATTCTGTGTTAAGTCAGAATTCTAAGTTATTAAGTCAGAATTCTGAGTTATTAAGTCAGAATTCTAAGTTATTAAGTCAGAATTCTGAGTTAAGTCAGAATTCTAAGTTATTAAGTCAGAATTCTGAGTTATTAAGTCAGAATTCTAAGTTATTAAGTCAGATTTCTGAGTTATTTAGCCAGAATTCTAAGTTAAGTCAGAATTCTGAGTTATTAAGTCAGAATTCTAAGTTATTAAGTAAGAATTCTGAGTTAAGTCAGAAGTGCGAGTTATTAAGTCAGAATTGTGAATTATTAAGTCAGAACTGCTGCTCCTTCAATAGCAAAGAGCCGACAAATCTTGCGTTGCAGCGTAGGTTATTATATCAAAAATCTGAAAAATGACAAGAAAAAACACAGCACTAGGTCGGCTATACTGCGGTGTTGTTGTGACAATGAACTTTAACCCTTTATTCCCCACAGCCAAATCTTTATCTGTCAGTGATCATCATCTTCGTGTCATGATCAGTCCCAGTCCCATGATCAGTCCCAGTCCCCTGCACTCTATTAGTGGCTGAAGGAAACGTTTTACCGGATCTGGGACTACATATTTGGTGATGTACGATGTTGACGTCAGCGCGTTCAGACAAAAGATCCGAACCCAACTCGATTCATTTATTTGACTCCAAGTCGACTACTTCATTAAAGGGCACATAGTTTACCCCTTTGTTTAAGATTTAATATTAATATTATGGTCCTTCTGAGTGTGCCAGTTTAGGTTCAGTTCAAAACATAATTCAGATTGTTTTATTATAATGTGTTAAAAAGTGTCATTTTGGGGCTGTGTACACAGGCAATTGTTTTAGGGGTGTGTTGCTTCACATGAAAATTAGTCTCGACTTCCCGCCCAACATATCAAGGGGGCAGAGCCAAAAGCTCCGCCCTCTGTGTTTAGCAACAGACAGACAGACACAGAGAAGCAACATGAGTGAGAGGACCAGCATTCAGCCGTACATGTACGAGTCGGACACAGACCAAGCAGAGAGTACACAATCATTTGTGTCTTTGTATAGTTTTACAGCCAACTGTGTGCTAGTTTCAAGTGCAGAGCTTATACACAGACTTATAACCACGCACACTGAATTAACTTTGACTGAGGCACTAGAGCCGCGACATGGCACACCAGACATGCACATTCTGATGTTATTAAAAATGAAACTATTCAGATGTCGCTCTGTGGCGCAGCAGAAATATAAAGTGTCCAGAATCGTGGCTGGGCGCCGCCGACAGTCGCCGACTTGAAGCACCGTTGTGTGTACCCTGATAGAAATCTATATTTAGAATTCTAAGATGCATGGCACTGCGAGGCGCGACGCCGAGCTGCGTTTCTGGTGTGCGACCTGCAGGAAAATTAGATTTTTTGCCATAGGTGCCCTTTAAATAGTTAATGGTTTTAAACATGGTGCACTTTCAGATTTAAACCTCAGCTGGATGTTTTCATTCACTTATGAGTGAATTTCTAGATACTGAGAAATGACCTCGGGAAAGATGTGCCTCATAAATTCCTATTTGCTTTAAGACATTGCACTGCTGATAGCTGCGGTGTGTAATACTCACTGTGACAATGAACTTTAACCCTTTATTCCCCACAGCCAAATCTCCATCTGTCAGTGATCGTCATCTTTGTGTCATGATCAGTCCCAGTCCCCTGCGCTCTGCTAGTGGCTGAAGGAAAAGGCGCGTTCACGATTTACCGGATCTGGTACCACATATTTGGTGATGCAAGATGTCGACGTCGGCACATTGTACATCTCGATATCTAGAAATTCACTCATAAGTGAATGAAAACATCCAGCTGAGGTTTAAATCTGAAAGTGCAAAGTGTGTATTACACACTGCATGGAAAGTCATCGTCAAAAACCCATAATAGGGGCTTAGGGGCGATTAGAACAACAAATGCATGTAAAAACTGTTAAACTACAAACATGATGGAAATGACAAATCAGGAGGCTTCAATAAAGATGGTTGATGATATTAATTAATATCCAACCTACTGGAAAATATGTAAATGACGTTTTTCATATTATACTTCATGTGCAACAACAATCTGAGATTTTATAAAGAGGTGTTTTGGATCAATAATTATGAATGCATAATTATGCAAACACCTGGGGATCTCCCAGATTTCATTGAATGAAAGAAACATGGATGGCAGATTTAACTGCTGCTGCTTCTTCAATATGGAAGGAAATAAAATATGGAAGGAATGTGAATGATGTTACAAGATGATTGACAGGGCGCATAACTAAGCAACATAACTGTCTATTAATGAGGAAGTAGCATATCCCAAAGACTGCATACTCTTAGTCCAAATTATGTATTAAAAATTGCATGCTTCCCAATAGTAGTAGTAATAAAAATAATAATAATAATTATTATTATTTTTATAATTACATGCTTCCAAATAATAATAATAATAATAATAATAATAATAATAATAATAATAATAATAATAATAATAATAATAATAATAATAATAATAATAATATTAAACTGATTGTTGGGAAAAAAAGCTTCTCCAACTACCAAGGTTGTCTATGAAAGCCTGTATTGTAATTGATTTGTTTTTTTTTTAATGCAGTCTGTTTGTTTTTGACATTATTCTGGAGGCCAAAAAATATTGCTGCTAGCCATTCCTGCTCACGCCAGAAAAAAGGTAATAGTTATAACCAAATTAAAATTAATTCTTAATTAAATATTACATATTAAATCCTTTCAATTAAAGTATAAACCTTACATGAACCCAGAAAATAGACCAAAAATATTCAAAGGAAAAGTGCTTTAGTGTCTCAGAGGTATTTTACATAACTTGCCACAAATTTACTCTCCTCCTTCAAAAAAAAAGGCCTTTTTTGAAAGCAGCAGAAGTGCACAGTGCTTCTGCCTCCATCACACGACTGCTATTTGATACAGTGCAAACATCGTTCTGAAAGACCACAACATCTTCATTTCACAGATGAAAGACCATCTGTAGAATATGCAAAACCAGTCCAATTTGTGCGTCCGACAAAGACGACACATTTTTCTCTGCACAATTAGTATTGGATTTTTGATCTACACTGCAAATGCTGTTCACATTTGCCAAAAGGCCTGAAATAGTTATTTGCTATTTGTAGTGCAAATGTAGCAACTGTTGGAAAAACCAGGTGGCAAATGATAGTTATGAGAGCAAATGATGTGCTGACGGTGAAACGCATTATAAAAAAACTCTCCAACAGCATCAGTTTTTTTGCTGTTGTTATTATTATTATAGTTATTTGTGCAGTTTTATGGTTTGACAAAGGTTTGTCAGCACATCCTAGCAAAAGGTTAAATGACCAGCAATTACCAAAAGTCAGGTTGAAGGTAGAACTTAAATAATTATCTAAAAATTGCTTTTCAAATTACGTTCATTAACAAAAGTACATCATGCACTTAAACATAGAGCAATTACTAAAAATACCATAATGTACTTTATCCCTTGTTATTATATGTATTTTTTAAATTCACAATCGCTAATGACCATACTGAGAACACTGCACAAAACACCATTAAGAGACACAGCAGCTTATAACATGCAGGTCAAATGGAGAGGTCAGTACAAACTAGTTCCCATCTCTCCTAATAACCAGACACTAGTAAAATACGTAAAGTTTAAAACCAGGTGCACCCTCTTGATGGAAACATCAAAATTTCACCTACACTCTGCATTTACAGTCAAGCAATGAATTTGTAGGGTTTTACCAAAACAAATGTATGTGGGAATGTACCAAACTGACAAGACAAAAAAAAAAAAAAAACACAACTGAAGACGAGCAGGAAGGATGAGGACTGTCAGTTGCCCTCGGATAAAATTGAGGTCAGGCACAGGTTTTTAAATTGTTGTTCTGACTTGAACAGATATACTCCAAAATAAGTGCTTCTGGGACCTTGCAGATTAGATATTAGATCTAATTTACACCTAACAATAATATCCATTTTAGGCGATCTCATCATAAGGGTAAGAGCTAATTGGAGCTATAGATCATGCAAGATGTTTGAGATCATTAAAAGCATAGTCAAAAATGTGCCCTAGAGAGCAATTCATCAAATTGCAAGTAAAATCGGAAAGCACAAGTCAGAATTAGATTCAAAGTAATCACAGGATTACTTTCTGTGCATTTGTGGTGGATAAGAAGTGTATAAAGTAGGGGTGTCAAAATTAATTGTTTTTTTTTTCAATACACCACGATGCAGACGCTAACAATTCGGTATCGGTTCAGTAATAATCATAACTGGTTACTATAGCGAGAGTGGAGACAACAAGTAATTAAAACACTCAAAACTACGTAAACAGCAGATAACTGTGCACAATTCACTGCTTGTGAGTTTGCTGGACAGGGAACTACATCAGGACACAGCTAGGAAAAAACGAAAGCTGTCAACTCTCTCACTCTCTGTGGCCCCTTTGACCTGCTGTAACGTTTTATCTTTTCTCTCGGCTGTTAGAACAATAACGTTAATTGTGGATCCAGAAATGAGCGTGTCTGCAGAGCGAGTTTTTTTCACCGTGTCGCCGTCTATAATGGATCAGCTGACCGCCGTGGCCGTTAAACATCAGTGTCCGTGTCACTGTTTGCTGAACAGTGCCAGAGCCGCGCTGACCGTTTGAGCCAATCGCAGCCTTTTCTGTTGAGCACGTGATCAATCATAGGCATTTAAAAACTCCCTCAACAACGCTCCAAAAGTAAATTAATATTTACATTACTTTGTTATAAATGCTCATGACGTCTTCTGTGATTGTATTTGAATTGATTCAAATATTCAAGAGTGTTTTCTTTGAGCACGTAAAATTAAAGGTACAGTACAGATATCTGACTGCTTGTATTAAAAGGACAAAATTGTATTACAAATAATATATAAATATTAAAATATTTATACATTTTAACACAAGAATTATTGTGTTGCTAAGTAAAATATCAAATTGTTTATGGAAACCATTGTCAATGCACTGTGATGCACCAAGATATCGAATTGAACCAAATCGATGGCATGATCATCATAACCAAACCGAACCAAGTGTAAGTTCACACCCCTACTCTAAAATGTAAAAGATCTCAAGGAACTACATCAGATGAAAAACAAAGCAAAAGTTGAAGCAGAAGCAGATTACAGATAACTCGATAGCCTTTTTCCCTTTCTGATACAGATTACTGGGCTCGTGGTATCATATAATACCAAGTACAGTTCCGATACCTGGCTGTATATCAGTATATACCAATGTATACAACTAGCCCTGTATGAATTGATAGAACTTTTGATGGCATGCTTCAGTTTTATCAGTGTATTATACTGCTTAAATAATAATAATAATAATTATAATTATAATAATAATAGCCAAATGGTGACTAATGGACACTTTTCATGAGATGGTCATCAGTATCAGTTATCACTATAAAAAAACGGGGGTGGGGTGAGGTGAGGTGGCTATCATTCTCTCATTTTTATTAAGATTATTTCCTAATCAATATAATACCACTAATATGATGATATAATATAGTGGATGTGCTTCCCCCCGAGATAATTGCGAATTCTAAAAGGTTTTTCAATTGTTCCAGATGTTTTACAGAACTTCTCACCCAAGGAGTCTTTAAAATCCAGGTATAAATATGGCCCAATTTATGTAAAATGCCTAATAAAAACTGAACGGCCTCCGCACTGCGCTGCTTCCTTTGACATGAAATACTGAAAGTGTGGCAGATATTACTGCTTCCCATTACAGTTCACAGTTTCACAGCGTTCAAGGTTGGTGTGATTTCTCCCATTGATGACGCTTCATCTGCCCCATTCCTCACCTGGGTTGTGAATTCACTCTAGCGCTCAGTAAACGCAGACTAATTTATAACGCAGGACAGAAGACACCAGAAAAAATGGCTCAAAGACAAGTTATAAAATGCACGCGTGCCATTTGTCAAACTCCTCTTCGTGCAGCTTTACAGCAGAGAGGGAGATTTCACTTCTCTTAGAAATTTATTAGCAAATAAATCCTATAAAAGTGACTTAAAAACCACCTGAAACAAATTGCATCCATTGCTTTGATGAGCAATGCCAATCCATCATCTTAACATTTACGAAATGTTCCTTTTCTTATTGGACCACACTTAATTTAAAAAAACTTTTCAACAAAGACGGGTAGGAAAATAAATCTGAGCTAATTCCTCTCAAAGACGTAGAGGTTTATTGCAAATGTATCGCTGTTTAACAGAAGATGCTTGTTTGGTGCTGTTTCATTAGCTAGAAGAACGATAATAAGCAACTTTGCTCCCAAGTTACTAAACACTGAGGAAAACAGCATGCAGCTGCGGTTTACATACAATCCCCACCTCCAGATGAAGACTGTCACATCATGTGCGCACAATTAAATATGGCAGGTGTTCAGTGCCTAACCTAAATAAGAAATATCAGTGCTGGAGCTTTGAGGTGTGTTGGGCTTCTAGACTTGGGAGTTATCAACAGCAAAGCACCTGGCATGTCTCATTACAATGCAACCACTGGAGAATTTTTATTGAGCTCCAGGAGCCTCCAAAAGCAAGCAAACGCTTGTTGAATACAGAACGATGCTGTAGGGTTTAAGACCCGCAGCATGTGCAGATAAGTGCTCTGAGCTTTACTATGACATATCGCTTACCAGATGGGAAGCATACATTGAAAGCGCACCACGTGATGTCACTGTACCTGTAAAGTACTAGAAAAACACTGACTCACGTTTAAAGGTGACCCATTATGCAAAAATCACATTTATAAGGGGTTTAAACACACAGTTTTGTGGCAACAGTGTCATAATATACCCAGCCTCTGATGGTAAAAATTCATAAATTATATTTTTTATAATCAAATTTTATAACACTTGATTGTGTAGGATTGGGTTTTAAAACCACAGCGGTTCGAACTGTAGTTTTGCCGAATGACTAAAAGTTATCAGTATTGATGGTAAAAAACTGTACATTCTAGTCAAACCATTCTTCTGCAATCTTATATCAGTATTAATAGCTATAAATGTGGGAGAGCGTTGATATTATGTGATTGTATTGTATTGCAATATGGAACAGTCAAGTGTTGATGTTAAATCAAAAGTAATTCACAAATACTTGAAAATGAGATGATTTAATGACAATAATTCTCTATGGTTACAACTGAATTAGTTACAAAATAACTGTATAAAATGATCAAATATGAAATGATAAAACATATGATATAAATTGTACCCAGCTTAAATGTTAAATTAAAGTTACCAGAGGTAACAGGAGAGACACAGGGGGAGGGAGAGAGAGACAAAGAGAGCAGGCCCAGAAGTTAGCCTGATTGCAGTAGAGTCAGAGAAGATAGACCCCAGAGAAGGAGAGGAGCAGAGGAGGAAAGCAGACCAGGAAAAGCCAGGCCAGAAAAAGAAAAGGGGCAGAGCCGCATTTTACCACCTATTTTGTATCTTTCTTGACCATGTGACTAAAGCCTAAATACTGAGACATTCAAACTGACCAATCAACATGTGACCACATCGTAAAACCCCCAAAGTCCACACAGCAGGCCCTGATCTTATCAGTATCTGCCTTTGGAGCCAGTATGGACCTTCTTGAGTCAAAAATACATGTTTTGTCATGTAAACAAACGCATATAATAATTTAGCCTCTTACAATTGGCATTCTCTCTTTGTATATGTCATCAGAGAGGGTAAGTCCCACCCATTAGTGATTATCTCGCCCTCATTATAGCATAAACAGTCTTGAGTGTGAAGCAGCAGTCCGTCAATAATAGATAAAGATATTATCAGCGATTGAGGGTGCTTTCACACTTGGTTCAATTGCTTGGACCGTACCTAAGTTCGATTGACCTCCCTTGTCACCTTCTCAGTTGGTTTGTGTTCACACAGTTTTTTTTTCCTTCTGAACTTCTGTTACGCTTGTGTCATTGAGCTGCTGTTGTGTGTACGGCTGTTGCTAGGTGATAGACACGAAAGCAAAGCAGGCCGCATCAAATCCGAGGGCCACATCAAGTTTTGCAAACCAAGTGAAGGACCACATGTCAAATCCTTCAAAAAATAACTTTTATTTATATTGGCAGTATGCATGAAACATGTAATATTGGACAGAAACATGTCACATTAACACAAAACAGATTTTTTAAATAGTTATTATTGAGTCAAATTTACAAGTCAAATGAATTTGCACTATTTATATTTACCATCACTTATCAATCATCATAAAACAATAAAATAATCTCTTATAAAATATAATAATATAACAATAATAATAATAATAATGTAGTTTTTACAGGAGAATAGAAAAGATATTGTCTGATAGAAAAAAAATCTCATATTAACATTAAAAATAATTCTTAAATTTTACTATTCAGTCAAATTTACAATAATCTAATTTGCACTGCTTTTAGAATATACAGATCAATCATCATAAAACTTGATAAAACCACAAATCTTTGATAAAAAGACTTTTAAAAGTGGATGTATGCATGGAAAATATATTCTATGACAAAAATTAATACATTAACCAGTAATTATATAATTTGACTCAAATTCACAACAATCTCATTTGAGCTTGTATTAATATGCTCATATCAATCATTATCAAACTATGAGATAAAACGGAAGAATCTTAGTCTTTTTTGTTCCAAGTCATGTAATTATGAGTGTGTTAATGTGAACAAAGAGCCTGAAAATAAAGTTTTAATAATATCAACAGCATTACTCTTGCAAAATACCCAGCTGATTCAGTTGTTGCCTAACGACATAAAAAAAGCGCACCGTGCTCCTCTTTTTTTCTCGTCAACAAAAAGGCAGTACAGTGCACGTCACGTTTTCGGAATGTAAATGCGCGTTCGGTGTGATCGGTCCTTAGGTTGTAGTCTTTAAAAACAGCAATATTTTCTTGTCATATTCGACCTATCGCTTTCTGTCCGATATTGGTGATGAAGTATTTTGTTGTCCATTCTTCCTTAAACACACAACATTCAGAGTCAATTTTTTTTCGCCTGACTCATTGTCAAAAACGGTCGAGTGCATTTTAATATCCGAGAATGTGTTCTAATTCTACTGGTTGCACTAACTGTACCACGTGCCATCAAATGGCATTCACTTGTATTGCATCAATTAATTTACTAACTCTGAAACCAAACTGTTACTCAGAAGCAGCATTTTAAAAACTCCCTCACGGGCCGGATGAAAGTGTTCAGCGGGCCACATATGGCCCGCGGGCCGTAGTTTGCCCACCTCTGGTTAAGAACATAATGCGATGTCTGAAGAAGTTATTTTTGGAGGAGAAAAGCAGACATTATCACTGTGATTGCCATGGCTCAGTCCCGCTTGTCACCATGGTACTGTACGAGATACACACACACACACACACACGCGCACACACGCGCACATGCACTAATGAATGTTATGAAAACTAATGTTTGTTGTACAGTTGGCGGTTCACTTCCTTTATGTGGTACGATTGCATTCATACCAGAAGTGAACCAGACCAGAGTTTGCGTGAACCAGACCCCAGACCGTCTCTTTCAGGTGGACTGGGGTACGGTTCACGGGTGCGCAGCCGAGTTCAGAAGACATGTTCACACTAGCTAAACGTACCATACTCTGACGTCAAACAAACCTGGGTGTGGACCAAAAGAGCTAGTGTGAAAGCACCCTAAGAGACATTATAAACATTGAGTTTTAGGATGCACAATTGAACACTGTAATTTACACAGACTGCCTTTAGAGTCATTTCTTTTGACATTTTCAGTTTTTGACAGTGATAACATTACACAATTGTAGCTCCGCCCTCTTTTGAAAAGAGGGCTCGGAGCATTATCTCATTTGAATTTAAAGTGACAGTCATCAAAACGGCAAAATTTCACTCAAGGCCTAAAAGGGGGAGTTTCAAAGAGAGGGTGTAATAGGTCTTAATGCAAAACGCAATCCAAACAATAACAGTAATTTCACTTGATATGGTAAATACAGAAATGTTATGGAGTTATGAAAAATATTAGGAAGTGTGTCAAAATGAAAATTCTGGCTTTAAATTTAAATCAAAATTTATTTGCTTCATATTTTCAGCCTTTTTTCTCATTTGGTCAAAAATAAATAAATAAATAAATAAATAAATAAATAAGTAAATAAATAAATAAATAAATAAATAAATAAATAAAAAAATAAAAAAATAAAAAAATAAATAAATTCGCTGTATTGCTAAAAAATATATGTGCGCAGTAAGCCTGAATTATATCAATGTCTTGATCATCCTATTAGTGTTGCTTTGTAAGAAATGAAAAATCAAAACTAAAAAAAATAATAATAAAAAGGCAAACAAAAAGTGAAACAACAACAAAAAATAAAAGACTAAATAACTAAACCAAATTAACTAAAAAAAAAAGAATTAAAGCAAAACAAACTGCATAACAAAAAGACAGAGCAAAAGACAACGCAAAAAAACAAACGTTAGCAAAGTCTTAAGCAAAAGTACAACAAACAAGACAAAAAGCACAATTGAAATAAAAAATAAACATTAAAACAGATGACAAACACATAATAATATAAAACTAATTAATGGAAAACAAGCAGAACGAAAAGCAAAACAAAGAACAAAACAAAAAGCAAAATAAATGCAAAAATAATTAGTTTTTATGAAATAAAAAAACAAAAGTAATCTCCACTCAACTATAAAAATTAGCTCTGCATTTCACAACTTTTGACTGCTTGTTTGTTACTTCTGTGGCTTTCATGATGCTTGCACTCAGAGACCAATTATATCAACCGCTGTCAGCTGCACACCATACAACTGTACAGCTTTAGACATGTCTTCTCTCTGAAAATGTTCACTCAATAAAACAGAGACGAGCATTTAAGGTTTCGCGCCCGATGTGCGGTCTAAACTTCAATGTCTTTAATCTTCAGGATATTAAAACAGCTATTGTCATTGTGCTGATCTGTCAATGTGGGGAAAAATAAAGTGCACACAAGACTTTTTTGATCTAAAGAGTGTCATAAGAAAACATTTCTCCATGCAGACCTAAAGACTTTTATTGCTCAGTTGTCTATAATCTGTTGTTTAGTCTGGAGTCCAGGTTTGTTTTCAGAAAGTAAACTTACTCTAACAACAATAATAAAATAAAAAATAGATAAAATAAAATTAGAAAATAAAAAAATAGATAAAAATAAAAGAAAAGGCTAAAATAAATGTAATTAAAAATTAAATTACATTGAAAACAAAATAATAAAATTAAAACCAAAAGTAAATAAAAAATAGATAAAAATTAAATAAAAACAAAAAAAATTAATAAACAAATATATAAATAAAATAAAAAGCTAAAATAAATTAAATTAAATAAACAAAACAAAATAATAAAAACAAAAAATAAATAAAAATAAAAACAAAAAACAAATATACAAGTAAAAATGAAAAAAAATATTTATATATATATATATATATATATATATATATATATATATATATATATATATATATATATATATATATATATATATATATATATAAAGTAAAAAGCAAAAATAAATATAATAAAAAAAAGATAAAATTAAAATAAAAATAAAAAGATAAAATAAGTTAAACTAAAAACAAAACAAAATAAAAAGATAAAAGTTTTTAAAAATAAATAAAAATAAAAACCAAAAAATAATGAAAACATATATATATAAAATAATAAAAACTAAATAAAAAAATACAAATGAAAAAAAAAAATTATAAAAATAAAAAAAATTGCTCATTTTTAATGCAAGAGGGCTTTTCTTTCAAGACATTAACATGCTTGTTTCTATAGAAAACCATTGCTGCAGATGACTTTCTTCATCAGCCAAAAAGTGCAAACTAAACATGTTTAGCTACATATGATCTTGAATATGAATGAGTTTGCATGAATATTTCATAATACTTACTTATACTTACTACATACTCTTAAGTTGCACCCTAAAACTAAATTGAACTAAATTACAGTTAACAAAACCACAGATGAAACGAACTAAAACTTGTAGAATATATTCAAATAAGGGAATAAAAGCCCATTTTATAATTGCCTTGTTTAGGTCAATTATACATACAAAAATATTATACGTAATACTGAGAACATTTACTCTGGTAAACATCACTTGGAAAATATTTGAAAAGGAATTAAACTGTACTATATAATCAACTGTGCATCTATCATACATACACAAACATGACAAGCACCAGCATGAGAGAAGCTTGTGTGTTTGTCACCGTAAAGCTGCATCAGTCACACCTTTAAAGGCATCATGTCATGAATTCGAAATGAAGTTGCGGTGCTTCCATAAATGCCACAAACTGTGCATCTGCACTTCTGCTTTGAATTAGTGAGTCACGGATTTCCTTTCCGAAAAAAAACTCAAGGCTAATGTGACGCCGACGGTGAGCCTTATGCCTACACAATAAAATCAGATCCGTTTATGACTGCGACTGATGACTATAGTTCCCATATGGACACTCAATTCAGCCTTGTTAGCCTGCCTACACCCCACTGATCATTAATCTTATTTTATTACAGTGAGCCTGAACAGTGCTTTATGAGTCTGTATGAAAAGTAACCTCTAAAGGTCTTTAAAGTCAAAACAACATGTCAAACAGCACATTCGAAGTGACAGTTTACAAATAAAAGTGGATAGCGTCTTTTATTCATTAGCTGTATGCATGTTTTTTTTCCATAGACATTAAATTAATTACTCTTAGCAGGCAGTAGGTGGTGGCAAGTCCCTGTCTTGAGTGATCATTCAATCACTCATTCAAATGATTCAATCAAAACAGCTGATTCATTTAGAAACAAAGCAAGTAACTGTTCTGACTTCCCCTTTATGCAGGCAACTGCATTCAGTGATCACTGTAGATGAACAACATGAAGAAAAAGACATTTCGACTGATTAAACATGAGGAGAATCGATGCATGACTGCAAAATATGTGAATTTCGTGTGTTTTTACATGTATTTTAATAAGGTTAAAAGTGCATTGTGTAAGTTTGACACCCAGTGGTTGAACTAGGTAGTGCATTTCTGAATCAAAATTAAAATTAATTAATTACTCAATGTTAAATGCTAATAATGTCAGTTTGAATACCGTTTTACGTGACGTTCATTGCCATATACTGAAATCAGCAGCAGATCTTGAATATAAAATAAACGTTTGAAATTGAACTTTAGGACTGTGACTCAAAACCAACACATTCAGCATGTACATTTAATAATGTTAAAGAGGTTTAATATGTATTAATTAGATTATAAACCTTATTGTTTAGTGAGTGAGTGCATTCTGTGCTTCTGAATGGCTTTATTAAAATTTCTGTCATGTTTCGTCTGGTGCAAACAGCCAAATTGCTGCAAATCTCATCACGTAGCATGTTACAAGGTAACCTTCTCAACTAATGTTTACGTGTACAATATTTATATTATTTGCTAATTAATGACGTCATGTGGAACTCTGAATGTGCGTCTCATTTTGGAGTCTGCTACTGTCCACCAGAGGTAATGCTTCGGTCACAGGCGAATGCTTTGAGAGCCTTTCTGAATGAATGAATGAATGAAATACGCAGTTTTCCACCAAAGCAACCCGGGATGCTAAAACATAATTGGCTAAACTGGCATTGGGCAGGTTAAAAGAACCAAAACAAAGACAGACGTTCCGGCAAAAAAGGCCCATTTTCAAAGCAGAATATCTGACTTCAGCATTGTTTTTCAGATAAACGAGAATGTTCACTTGGCATGTTTCTGAATTATCTGCAAACATATTATGGTATTTTTATGCTTTAGAAGAGTCAAAAACGTGCATACGGCACCTTCAAAACATATTTACAGCGCAATGCAAATCGATATAGCCATTATAGGAAATTTCCAGCTGTCAAAAAATATCAGACGAAAATGAAATGTGAGCCGATAAAAGGCTATGCTGAGCCACACTAGCTATGTTTCCATCTAAAGATGCGAATTCAATTTATGCGCAAAACTGGAATATCACATATAAGACGTGCGAATAAAGCAGCGTTTCCATCCAATGAGCCAAAAAGAACAAGATCGTCTCTTCTTGATTAATTGGTGACAAATATCAAAAGTAAAAATAGAATTTACTGCGGTAGAAGAAGCTGCATTAATCTTTTCCTTTTTTGATAGATTACTTGCGCCTCAGAAGACAATGCCGACACGCAGTGAACGCGTGGCATTTGAAGGCATGAGAGGAGATAATTAGTAATATTATAACACTAATACTGAAATGGTTACGGCATTTTAGAATGACCAAAACAACATTTCAGATGTTTTACAATGTGCTCAGCCTGCTGGTTTATCCATTCACACACATTTTTATCATCACATGTAATCCTTTTACAGGTTTGATTATTTTATCATTTTTTATTGTGTCAGAACTTGCTGACAATAAAGGGACAATAAAGTATACAAACAAACAAACAAACACATGATTTCTTATAAAAATAAAAAAAAATAAAAAAATAAAATAAAAAAATAAAATCACATGACCTTTTTAATGCACATACTGGAATTTGTTCAGTAAAAATGTTTCCATCGTAGTTTATGCGCATCTTGTCTTATCGAATAAAAAGTTTATTCTACTCAGTTATGCGCATGTTTTTATGCGCAGTTATTAAATTTATGCACATGTTGGCATTTCCATCAATTGTTTTTTATGCACACAACTAAAATGCGCATAAAAATAGGTGGATGTAAACATAACTACTGATTATCGCAGACTATCATGAATGTGGCATTGTTTTATTGTTGTAAAGCACTTACGGCAACCTTTTGGTTGTAGTTAGGTGTTATATATGATTGATTGCTTGATTGATTGCTTGATTGATTGATTGATTGATTGATTGATTGATTGATTGATTGATTGATTGATTGATTGATTGATTGATTGATTGATTGAGGGCTTTTGAAAACAGATTTCAAAGTACAAAGTTTTGAAACTGCATCATTATCATTATTGTGTAAGGTACAGAAAGGGCTGCATGATAGTGGAAAATTTTTACATTGCTATATCTTTTTTTTTCTCTGCAATACATATTGCAATATAAATACAATTTCACCAGATGACTTGAATAGCTCTATTTGGAAAAAAAATTACATTGGTTTAATTGGGATTATTGTGTAGGGGAGTGAAATATAAATATCTTCATGTAATTTATTATATACATATAATAAACAAACTACAGTCATAAATAAAAACAATGGAGCAAACAATAAAGTAAAATAAACTGTTTTTTCTGGTTTTCTTGAGAGAGTCGAACAGTATTTTGGTTCAGGTACAGAAATTGAATAATCAAATGCAAAATAACACAGCAAAGTCTTCATCATATAAGTAATACAACACAAATAATCTTTATTAAACTTCTTAATGCACATCTAAAATGCTCTAAACTTTCTTAAAATGTTCATAGTCAAAAGCATTAAAACACATGCAGATGATAAACTTTCACTCTATTTTGGTTCAATTCTGCAGTGGCTAAACATCTTGTGTGTTTTGACCTGTGGTTTTTGGTCATCTATAATCCCAACTCAACATTACATATCCTTTTGCATATCCATACTCAAACGATATATTGTGCAGCCCTACTTACAGACGCATGAATTTATAAAAATAGCAATGTCATCTGCATAATGAAGCATTTAATTTAATATGCATAATTAAGAGTTGTTATTCACTTTAATTTATCCATAATTCCTTAAAATAGAACTGTTTTTTTTTTATTTCATTGTTGCATAATTGATCCCTTTTTAAGTGCATGACCTGACATGTTGCTTCAGAGTTTTTGGTTATCTGTCTTTGCAAAGCCTTGAAATTATTTGTCAATTAGTGTTTTTAGTACGTGTTTCTAGACTTTTTCTCAAATTAACTAAACCGGTTCATTATATTACGTATTATATTGTTCAGCATTATTATTTATTATTAGGCATGGGATGATAACCGTTTTTAAGGTATACCGCTGTTTGGAAAAGTCAAGGTTTTAAAACTGCCAAAATTTTCCAATACCGCCAATACAGTTCCTATGGTACATCTAAGACTTTTTTTTCCCCTTTTTGTTGTTTTTTTTAGTACAACAGTATCTCCAGCAGAAAAGATATCTAAAGATGCCATTTTAAATGGTAAAGAAACTGTTTTTGAACTAGTTCAGCACTTTGCAGCCAGAATTGATCTCTATGGCGTTATTTTAATGACAAATGTTCAATGACAAAAAGCGTGCGAATCTCTTTGCTTGCATGCCGATTTCCTCTGTTCGTGCACAATACTTATTGCACATTCTCAAATATACGTCGCTGATTTATTTTCACTTTTTTTAGAAAAAGTGACTATTGGTTTTAGGCAACGTGTGTTTTAATTTCAGCTGTTCAACGTTGATGTTCAATAAATAATCATAAATTGTAGATAGTGCAAGTTTCCTTCAATTAACTTGAAAAGAAGTAATGCACTCTTCATTCAAAAAGCTCTCATAATATGAGCATATTTAGTAAACTTGTTGGTAAACGGGGGCAAAAAAACAATAAATAAAATAAAATAAAATAAAATAATAAAATAGAATAGAATAAAATAATAAAATAGAATAGAATAAAATAATAAAATAAAATAGAATAAAATAATAAAATAAAATAGAATAAAATAAAATAAAATAAAATAAAATAAAATAAAATAAAATAAAATAAAATAAAATAAAATAAAATAAAATAGAATAAAATAATAAAATAAAATATAATAAAATAATAAAATAAAATAGAATAAAATAAAATAAAATAAAAATAAATAAATAAATAAATAAATAAAATAATAGAAAAAAATAATAAAATAGAATGAAATAATAAAATAAAATAAATAAATAAAATAATAGAATAAAATAATAAAATAAAATAAATAAATAAATAAATAAATAAAATAATAGAATAAAATAAAACAGAATAAAATAATTAAATAGAATAAAATAAAATAAATAAATAAAATAAAGATTTTGATTTTAGTCCAAATCGCCCAGCCCTAGTATGGATGGAGCTTGGTTGTAGTATGGATGCCATTTTATCATCATCACATGACCTACCCGCTTCACTCCCATTGAGTAATTCTTGCAGTGCAATATTGGATAGCATAGGATGTGCACTTCGGAATCTCACCGGAAGTAGTAGGTCATTTAGATACTTCTCACGTACTGTTTTTCAAATTCTATGAATTCAGACATACCACTCGGCTCGCATACTGTGATTTCGGACACACAGCCATTGCGTTCAAAGCTGAATTTTTTTTTTTTTTTTAACCCAGACATTTTAAAAGAATATATTTTAGAGTAGTAACCACAATACCGTGAAACCGTGATATTTTTATCCAAGATTATCATACCATTGGAATCATATACCGGCCCATGCCTATTTATTATAACATAGCGTTCAGTTTTTTTAGTAACTCACTTTAAACTCCAAATACTGTAGATGAAAAACAAAATTACCAAGCGTTTTCCTTCAATGAGGTGCATGCTTTAACGTGTTCATGGGGAACTTTTGTGGAAACCTTCAGCTTAATAACAAAATTATTTATAAGATAAAGTTCTGATTGATTTGTTACAGGTTTAAAAAAACTAAATGTAATTTTGGTATCGCTGTTCTGTGGAAGCTCTTCACTGTCAGCTGGCTGTAGAGTTAAAAAAAAGGAAATTTCAGGGGTCAAATGAAAACGATTTCTAGGTGGAGAAGAAAGGATCTGCATTAACATGACCAAATGCTGGTGATAAATCACTTGTCAAAATCACGAGTCTCCCTGCAACTGGGAAAGTACAGGTGTCTTATCTCTGCAGTTCTAGCAGCTAGTCTGAACATCAGTAAAACGTAGAGCAGAGGAAAAATGCGATGCAGCTCCAAGTCAAAACATCTGCTGATATTTTACACAGGAGTGCTCATGCATCTCCCAGGATGCTCAGTCAAGTGGGGCAGAGGCTGTGTGTGTGCGTGTGTGCATGTCTGTGTGTGTGTGCATGTGCAAAGCTTAACAGTGCCTCCTAGAGGTTTAGGCTTGTGGCCTCATGGAGAATGACAGCACGTCACTCAAAGATGCTCTCTAGTCATAGAAGGTGGGGAAAATAGAGGAGAAGTAATAAAATGGCAAGGAAAGCATCTGTGTGGAATAAAAGCAACATAATATCTGAATGTCACGCTAAGATTGCTTGCTCAAAAATATACAATGTGAATGATTTTTTTTCAGTTTTTATCAGCCCTAAATAAGAATTAACATTGTTACTATTATTCTTTGTTTGGTACATATGTTAAAATGTTAAAAAATAAATCACTATGCAAATTTCATTTAATTACTAATATCAAAAATTCAATAAAATTGGAATTCTCCACAACATAGGTTGGCCAATCACAATATTTATAATATTTTAGCCTCTAAACTGTATATTTTTATATTAGAAAGCTATAATTTTTGACTCTCTAGGAAGATCTTCATTCCGATTGGTCAATTGGCCAAGGTGGTCCCTCATTATATAATGAAGACTTGATCCAGATTGTATTCTGTTCCCCTTTTTTTTATTGTGTTAACTTTCCATTATGCTGTATTAAGAAATTATAGCAAATTCTCTTCAGATCTGCATCAGTATCTGCTTACAAGCTACGCCACAACCGCTTCTCATTCAGACGTCAGCCGACAACCGTTGCTCACTCTAACTCTCTCCAACGAAGAATTCTCTATTCATTGATGGTTTCTCAATCCAACAACAGTTTTTGGTGCTGTTGCCTCCTTTCAACAACTTTAACTCTGGTAAATCTGTTTCAAATCGTTTACTGAATGTGGAGGGGCTCTGGATCCCTCTCTGTTGCTGTCTCGTCTCTTTCTCCATCATCTTTCATTTAACATTCTCAACTGTAACTTTCCCAACCGTAACTTTTCCAATCATAACTCCTCTCTTAACCAAATATGGTGCGTTGCTGGAGTTCCACTCACTCTGCTGTTTACTCTTAAGGCTGGTTTATACTTCTGCGTTAAGTGATCGGCATGACTCATGGCACCTGCCTTGCTCATAGCCATGCGTTTATACTTCTGCACGCTGTTTGTGTTGCTCTGCAATAACACTTCCGACAGGCTAGCTGGCAACAGGTGTTTATGATCCTCTGTGTCGAGTTTCTTCGCTGGTGTTTTGTTTTTTTCTGAACCCTACCTTACTGTACAAGTAGCTAAAACTCGCTTATTCAGAGGCAGGAACTGGCAGACATGCAACAACTTTAATCAAAAACCAAAAGTTTCCATGTGGAGCTCCTTCACAGGACTCGACACTTGTAAACACTTGCTACATCGGGCTCGCGGCTATCAGTACCGCCCACACGTCACATCGACCAAGTCAACCAATCACAGAGCTTGCCCTACATGTCGTTGCGACGTGTAGTCACATTTTTCAAGAGGTGGGTGTCAGCGTCGGCTTCAGCCACGGGCTATGCGACCGCGTGAAAGCTGCAATGGACCATCCACGTGCACTTGACGCAAAAGTATAAGTAAGTCTTTAATGGGCCCATGATTTTAATACATAATATGATTCAATTCCTTGCTTTATTTCTCTTTTTTTCACATCACTTTCTATTAGGCCACGATTCCACTGCCAGTTAAATGTGATCCAACTCAGATTTTTCGCTTATAAGTGATACAGATCGAATAGTTTCCTTAACAGTGTAAACACGAAAAAACGCATGCAATCATGTAAACAGGCAGATCGGATTTATTGAGTTGTTCATTCTGTTGTGTATGTCATTAAACTTGCGACAATGTGGTACTTCTCCATGGTTAAATGATGTAGATGGAAGAGCATGTGTGTGCTTATCCTAAAATTATAAACCTACTGCTCCTCATTAAAGCCTGCCAGTTTGCTACGACCAGACCTGGGTTCTCTTGTACCCACAAATTCCTCTGATTGGTGGAGGACACCATATATAAAACCCATAGGCGCAAGCTGCAATGACTGCCCTTTACCTCCCCCTCAAAATTATTTTAAAGTTGGGCGAACTTCGCATATTTCGCAGAGCTAAAAGGAAGACAATTTCTTCCATCGTGGCTAGTTTGGTGCAGATGCTACAACCCGGCTTTACGCATGCACGACATCGTGAATTGCATGGCAAGTGTAAACATATGAATTGGATATGGGTCACAGATAAAAGAACGTGTAAACAGACAGGCAAAAAAAAATCTGATATAAACAACAAATCGGAATTGGACATCAAGACCTAACAGTGTAAATGAGGCCTAAGCAGCCTAGGTTATCTGGGTTACACTTGCTTCTGATTGGTCAGCCACATTCTGCTCCCAAATACAGTATGTTAGCATTTCCACAACATTACAAGTAATGCTTGATTCTAATATGTCAATAGCATTAGGAGTCCATCTATTTTGAAAGGTTTACATTTTTATGACACCTCACAATACTTGCTTCTAGTCAGCCAATTGCTTTCTGTTCTAATATATTTTAGGTTTCAAATAATATTGTTTAAATTTAGTCAAAGGACGGTACAGTGAATCAGTGGCACTGTCGCCTCACAGCAAGAAGGTCACTAGTTCAAGTCCAAGCTGGGCCAGTTTGCAATTCTGTGTGGAGTTTGTATGTTCTCCCCGTGTTTGCGGTCATTTCCTCTGGTTGCTGGAGTTTCCCCAACAGTCCAAAGACTTGCTGAATAAGTTAAGTGGGTAAATTAAATTGGCTGTAGTGTATGAGCATGTGTGTGAATGTGAGAGTATATGGGGGTTTCCCAGTACTTCCCAGTGGAAGGGCATCCGGTGTGTAAAACATATGCTAGAAAATTTGCCAGTTCATTCTGCTTTGGCGACCCCTGATAAACAAGGGACTGAGCCAAAGGAAAATGAATGAATGAATGAATGAATGAATGAATGAAATTTAGCCAATCACATTCTGTTGCAATTTCCACAACATTTTTTGATTCCATATTTCATATTCTTCTTTAAACTTCACATATTTCAACTCTTCCCCAGGAAATCTAACTCCTACTTTGTATCAGTTTCATGTCTCTTTTCTCACATTATAAACCAATTTGCACATGAATCAATATTCCACTGGCTATCATCCCTACACAAATATACCCCATGCAAGATTTAAAACTCGCAGAGATGAATGCTGAGCTGAAAATGACTCACGTCCTGAAAGAGTCTCCTGTCAGTGGCGAGGCGTTTGGACGCCAGGGTTTTGGTGACGTGATAAAAGGTGAGCAGGGCTCGGTGCTGCTGCAGACTGTCCTGAACCTTCACAGACTCCAGTAGAATAGGGATCAGCTCGGGCCACTGCCGAGGACAGTCCAGACGTGCCACTTTAGCGATCAGCACAGCTATCTGTGTGGCGATCTGCATTCAAAAAAAAAAAAGTTTAGAGGGATTTCAAGGACCCAACAGCTAGCGGAATTCATAGCAACCATGACTGGTGGCCATTTAGATCTTTCAAAACATGTCTTAAATGGTTATGAGATTTTAATTAACCATTTAATTAGTTTAATGAATTCACAATCTATAAACGCAGAAGTGTTAACACCATTAAAGCGGCAATTAAAGTAGTGAACTGCTCTTCTGTTGTAATGAAGAAAGAGATTTGGCTAGCATATTTAACCAATCTCCTCTGTGTCTTTTGTACAATACAGCACGTATTCGGCTAGCCAAATTAACATAAATCTTCGATTGCTAGCAGTGCGAGTACCAAAAACTGTTGTAACTGTGCACAGCAAGACCATCGTAAAGGGGGTGACACACCGGATGCACTGCGCCATGCATTTTAGAATTGAAAACATAGGTTTATATTAGGGTACACACACCGGTGCCGCAAGTCAGCGGCAGTTCTTGGTCCCCAGCTTTGACTCAGGACAATGTTCATATTTCTGCCCCACCATCTAAATAATTAAATTATAGCATGCGAATGTGTTACTTCCAACGGTCATGTGCGCGGCGCATCAGGTGTGCGACCCCCTTAAGGACGGAGTCTGCTTTAGCTTCGTGGATCAGTGACTGCAAGAAAAAAAAACATTACACTGGATGCCAACATTATCCACACTAAAGCTAAAAAGCCTTATGATCCTTTCGCTGCCATAAATGAATGTTTGCGCCAGAATGTTTGGTTTCATTCTATAATACTGGCCTTTTTACTATAAGAGTTTGACCTTTGAGTGTTTAAACAAGAGAGAAAAGTGTGAAAATGTTAATGCCTGCCTGAGAAGTGTAGAAAGTGTGTAGTGAGGGATTTTACAGCCTTAAAACATCTACAATAATTATACAAAATAAAAGCTGACTACTGCAGAGATTATTTTTAGAGCGTAATTTCCACGAATAACAAGGGACAACTGTATTGACATTTACACTTGTAAGCAAATTCAATTAATTCATATTTTATACAAGTTTGATTAATATTAGGGGTGTACAATATTTATCACCTGCGATAATAAAGTAATTGTTATTTTAACAATTTAAAAGCTAACATCCTCTAGTACGACACTCATTCAGAAAAAAACAAAAACTAAATAAAAACAACAATGCTTATTACCCATTAGATTACTGTAAAAATGACCATATTACAAAAAAAGTTTAAAATTTGTATATATATATTTTGTTTTAAGATATGGCATAGTTTACAGTTTTATTACACAAGCAAGATATTTTTTTCCTGAATAAAACTGTTTTGAATGAGTCCATGAACCATTTGAGGCGGAGCTGCAAACGAGGCTGTCAGGTCGGACACCCTGGGGCTCATATTTTACTGCATGATGACAAATCACAGTGGAAATTTCACCGAAAAAGCAAGATATATAATTGTTGCTTTTAAATTTATTTACATTTTTTGAAACGGCTTGACAGGAGAAAACTATTTTATGAATGTATAAATTATTTTAGAATTATTTTATAAAATAATTATTCATCTCAATTTGTTAAGTGGCATGATAAATGATGTTGACATTTTATTACAAGTTTTTAAGGCTCTTGAGTTGTTATTTGGTTATTCACTAAACATACATAACTTAAAACATATATGGAGCTGTATACAGTAAAGGGTCTGTATGAAAATGTCAAAAATAATCCTATGCAAACAATCTAGCCTTTTTATGCTAATTATTTAACCAAAAAGATGATTTGGCCTACTGCAGTAAAATAGTTGAAGTCTTTTAATAAGCATGACATGTACAAGATAGATAGAGATGGCATAAAAAGCTAATCGTTTGGGTGTTTGTGAGACGGAAGTTGTTCAATAATAAACGCAAAACGCACGTGGTTGTTGTCATGCAGGGAATCCAGCCAATCGTGTAATATCGGTGTCGTCATTGTAGCAGCATATAGTCACGTGCCGTCGGCACATTGTCAAGCCGAACAAAATTTCTAACCAGCATGCGCTGCTTTAATACAGATTTCGATCGATCTGCGCAGCGCTGCGCTGCATGAAGTTGAACGCACCTAATAGCTTTTTTCAAAAGGCACCTGCCATATTATATTTGAGTGAACTGTTGAATCATTCATTCCAACTGTGACATAAGAAACAGTCATTTAAACGAACTTGACATATTTTTAAATAGACTGCAGCAAATTTAATTGTCAGAACCTTATAGCAAATTACTATTTTGTTGTATGTTCTCCAATGAGAGTGAATCATTATCTAAATTTAATAAAAATACTCAAATGAATTAATACAAACAATACCTTCATGGTTAGCTAATGGTTTGTAGCAGAGAGATCGTCTACAGAAAATCATGCATACAGTATTTGATGCACAGCTTTGTGTGTGTGTGTGTGTGCGGGTGTATGCGTGCGTGCATTTCTTTTTTTTTTCTTCGTTTTTGTTTGTTTGTTTTTTAGTTTTTTTAATCTGTTCTGATTATCTTAAGATCAATGCAAATGAGATGGCAATATTCAAAGATTAAAATTGCAAATTAGACTAAAGTTCCAAAATACTCCATTCCAGTGATCCATTTTGTAATAATATGAATAATTAGGGGTGCATTCTGTGCATATGAAATGTTATACATTTATGCAGCTATTTAAAGCCTATTACTATTATGTGTGTGTTTCTGGGAATTGCATCCATGCGCTTGTTGAATTTAACGAAAGGATTTAACATAAAATATTTGCAAATCATTTCAATGTGTGTTCTACATCTTATTTGAATGCATTTATTTATTTATTTTCACTTTCGTGCATGTTTCTGCTTTAATATGGAAATAACAGGGCAGAGTTTGTGTACTACTTCATTCAGTAACGTATTGAAGCATGTAGTTATTTGTTCAGTGTCAGCCATGGTCTATAATAAGAAACCTCATTTAAGCATACGATTAATTTTCATGTGTATGTGACGTTATTCCACAACAAGAATTGAGTGCAGTCGTTAGCCAATAATGAAACAAAAGTGTGTAATACAAACCCATCCAGAATCCCTGATGAAGACAGAAACGATGTAACGAATGAGAAAATCGTTATAATGAATGACTGCTCGAAAAACAAACTTCGCTATTTTTTTAACTTGACAATATAATTGCTAGTTTTATCATCCATGCTCCATCAAAATCAACGTCCACCAATAATCAAAATATTACATTCTCCCTATTAATCCATCACTATCAGAGTCACCAGTTAAAATGCATCAATTTAATACATTTTTATGATAGAAAAAAGCAGAAGCTTATTTAGGGCATATACAGGAATCAGAGAATTAAATTGAATATATATTTAGACTTTTAAAGACTCGTTCAATTCATTTTAAGACCTCATCACCAGTTAGATTTAAGCTTGTAACATTGGCGACATTTGACTGTAATTTAACCTGATTACTACCTGACTACCCTGATCCTGTAATTATATCTGATGTTTCTGAAAGGTTCATAAGAAAGAGAATTACAAAACAATTATTAGACAGGTAAAAAACCTGTTTTAGATTATTTTAGAATTCTAGAAACCAGAGGAAAGAATAAATGAGATGAGCATTTGACAAAACTGAAAGTGATTGAAAACAAAATCTGAAGTGATTAATATTAGAGGCAACAATTGCACTTTTATCATGACCCATGCAAAGATTCAACATATATTAGTGTGGTGAGTTTAAAGGGTCACGAAACACTAAAACACATTTTTTGAGAATACTTATTCACTCTCTTCCAGTAGGGGGCGCCTTCAGAGCAGACGGCATAACTGTGTTTCCTTGGTTACTGCGTAAGCAAAGCAGTGTGGTGCCAAATATAGCAGGATTTGGTCGATTTCATAAACTACATAGCATCCCAATATTGAAATATTACATTCAGGCAAACTTTTTTAAATAATGTATAATCAAAAATCATAAACAAATAACTTGTAAAAAGCATTTAAGACTTTTAAAATCCTTTAAGGGCCTTAAATTTCTATAAATTGATTTATCAACTTTTAATACCCATCAAAGCACAGCAAACACTATGCGATTCTAATCTAAGTATGCAACTGCTTTTTATTGCAAAGATCTTTTCTTATAGTGATTCAGGCTTTATTCAAACTCAAAGGTCGAATTAAAGCACTAAATGAAACTGCCTAAAAAAAGAAATGGATGTCTCCAGAATTGCTCGACAACACATTACGCCACAGACTTTAAGTGCTTCTCATTTCCAAGCTCATTGATCTTTCACTAGAATCACATATCAGACTCCAAAGAGTTTAAAGGTGCTCGATTACGTCTACTGATCATAAACAGTACAGGTAGAAAATATAGTCAGTGAATGAACCGCATTTCTCATGTTCCAAGTGTGCATGTGTGTGCATGTGTGTGTGTGTTTAAGTTTATAAATGCCCACTAACCTGGTTGACCGGCTCATTAAAATTAGTGATGAGGCCTGCGCGGAGGGATGACTTCTCTTCTTCTGAGAGAGCGCTTGAGAGGAAGAGAAAAACACAGATTGTTAGAGGAAAAATGTAGCTTGTAAACAAGCATAAATAAAGTGCCTCTGAAATACAAGGCAAACAATGATCCACAGAAGTTTTTTGGACAATTAATTATTATTAGAATAGAAAATAACATTTATATTAGTACTTACTTTTTATATAATATATAATACAGAAAAAATGCCAATACAAGCATCATTGATTTTTAAGAAAGATGAACATAAACATCAAGCAAAATGCTTCACAATTATAAAACGACAAAGTCTGAGAGAAAACAAGAAAAAACATTTCATTTAAGTATAAGAAAATAACATTAAATTAATCAAAAGTTATGAAAACTACAAGAACGGCTTTATATATATTTTTTTACTCTCGATTAATCAAAAAATCCCAACTCAACTCAAATGTATTTATTAATATTTATGTATTTGTTTATATGAATATTTATATTTAAATAATAATTACATATAAATGTAGAAAAATATTAATGCAAGCATCATTGATTTTTAAGAAAGATAAACAAACATCAAGCAAATATATATATATATATATATATATATATATATATATATATATATATATATATATATATATATATATATATATATATATATATATATATATATATATATATATATTTTGCTCCCTATTAATCAAATAATCATAATGCTGAGTTCACACCAGATGCGGAACGATCAAATAAATCACGCTATTCGCGTGTAAATAGACACGTGAATATTTTAATTTACTTCACAATAGACACGGATTCGCATGTCTATTGTGCTTCATTGCTAAATGGCTAACATGGATTTTATTGAGATAGTAGCTGTTTTTTAATCCGCTTTCGGAACGCTGTAAAACAGCGTAGGTTTGTTCGGCGGCGTGTCTGAGTTAGGGTTGGGCGATGTCGACCAATTTGGCATAGTACGATGTCTAATGTGAAACATTGCGATGGACGATGACATTGTCATCATAGGTGGCTGTGAATGAATTATTTATGAATAATCAATTAATAACAAATAAATTATTTGTAGCCTACCATTTCAACTACTTCACCCGCATGGTCTTTGTTTTACCCTTAACCAAATCATAAATAAAGATAAGTTACACACAAATTACCATATGTCAATCACTTTTTCCACGGGACTCTGGCATGAATAGGCAGAGTGATCTGTGTCGTTATAATGGCATTGACAGACTTGGTTGGTAAAAAAGGTGCACAACCAACAGCACTTAAGGTTTTCGCTAAAATGACTAAGTACAAGCGTGAAAGCGAAAGATTGAAGCAGAGTACTGATGCTGTGACATGTTACCTGATAGATGCAAAAGACAGAAGAGTCGTTAGATAGAGACAAGATTAATTAAATATCATGTTTAACAACTATAGTGAGACGCCACCCAGAGGTACATTCTCGATAAGCTGTCCGACGTGCACTGCTCTCTGGGGTTTAGTGCTCAAAGTACCCGCTGACTGCTGGAGCTCAGACGCGCGTGGAGTGTGTGGTCACGTGATGTGCGTTTTCAGCAGGATAGTGTGGAAGAAGCGCTTTTCAGAAATTCTAGATGAAACGCCAGTGTGGCCGTGGATCATTTTCATTCTAAAATGCCAATTTATCACTAAGACATAATAGTGTAAATTGGGCCTAAGTGTGCATCTTTCGCGAGTGGGTTGCTGCTGCAACGGGGGCAGGGCAGAGGATCGCAATGCCGGCTCAGCATAGTGATGTCTCTCGGCCATCGGTGATGGACGATGGCATCGTCTATTGACCCAACCCTAGCTTGAGTCCACTAGACCCTTTCTGAGGTGCACCTAGCTCTGCGAGTTCCAAAACTCCTCTAGAAACTATCCATGGATGAATGAAGCTTTCAGCTGTGCTTCCGACTGAGCCGAGCCCAGTTTGATGAGCTGTTGCCCAGTCTCGGCAGGAGGATTTCCCCTCGGGACACCAACAACAGGCACTATATCATAATCAAGCTCCTACAAGAGCAAGTTCATGATTGGTTAACGCGGCGAGAATGTCTGTTGAAGTTATTTTCAATCCGAGTGATGCATGTAAAATGTGCGTTAAGCTTATCAAAAGTGCAAAACGCACAACTTGTGCCGCTTTTCTCGTGCAAATTGCATCATTCACGCATCCTCATTCGCGCAAATCACGCCGCAGGATGTCCATTTGCATCTTTGCATTGACTTAACATGTAAATCACTAGCTTCATCTGCATCTGTTATCACCATAACAACTCATATTTATTTATTAGTATTTATTATTTAAGTATTAAA
This sequence comes from Danio aesculapii, assembly GCF_903798145.1. Classification (NCBI taxonomy): domain Eukaryota; kingdom Metazoa; phylum Chordata; class Actinopteri; order Cypriniformes; family Danionidae; genus Danio; species Danio aesculapii. The sequence goes on along the minus strand of NC_079442.1, from coordinate 21,597,574 downwards.
CTTTTTCCTCAAAACTATTATGCAGCAAAAACGGTTCATAAAAGCATTCATATCTATCACAATTTCTTAAGCACAATATCATCCCATTAGAATAATTTCAGAAGGATCAAGTAAGCATAGGATTTCCTTAAATGTCAAATATTTTTAAAATGTAAAATATGTATCTTTGTCAAACTATAAATGTCTTCATATTCACACTAGAGCACTGCAAACATTCATTCATTCACTTTCTTTTTGGCTTAGTCCCTTTATTAATCCGGGGTTGCCACAGTGGAATGAACCACCAACTTATCCAGCATGTTTTTATGCAGCGGATGCCCTTCCAGCCGCAACCCATCTCTGGGAAACATCCACACACACTCATACACTACGGACAATTTAGCCTACCCAATTCACCTATACCGCATGTCTTTTGGACTGTGGGGGAAACCACAGCACCCGGAGGAAACCCACGCGAACGCAGGGAGAACATGCAAACTCCACACAGAAACATCAACTGACCCAGCCAAGGCTCGAACCAGCGACCTTCTTGCTGTGAGGCAACAGCACTACCTACTGCGCCACTGCAAACATGAATAATATAATATAATATAATATAATATAATATAATATAATATAATATAATATAATATAATATAATATAATATAATATAATATAATATAATATAATATAATATAATATTATTATAGGTTTTAGTTTTTTGCCTTTGTGTAATAGCATTTTTTTGGTCATTAGGCATGTTAATCTTTGAATGGCATTTGTTTAAGAGCTTAAATGTCCTTTACTAGAAAGTGACACTTCGCAGTTATCACGGTCATCTCGTGTAATTAGATCAAATAACTGCAACCAGACAATCAATCAATGATTGCACCAGCCTAAGAACGACGACATTATACAAATAGCTTGTTCTGAGCTAAGCTTGTAGAGAGAAAAAATAAATAAATCACATCCTTTAAAATCGAAATCTCCAGCAGGTTGCTCGCTAACCCGTATTTGACTGAAGTTTCTGTAAATTACAGCCTTAAACTAATTAAATGTTCTCTGGAGGCCACAGGTGACAGAAGCACTAAAGCAAGTCTGTCACCTCTCAGGGCTGGAGGATAAAACCGCAAAACCACAACACAAAGAGGCTTTCAAACCTGCAGTTGCCACTTAGTACCAAGACCGTCTCTCCTGATTGAGTATTATATTGAGATTCTATTTCTCATCCTTCACACTGATGCTTTTTATATAACTAAGCATGAATTTCCAACAATTCAATTAATGAAGTGAATGGTAAAAGAAATCCCAGCTATGTAACATATAGGGCTCTATTTTAACAATCTAAGAGCATGATCTAAAGCACACACTGCAGGTGCACTTGGGGTATGTCTGAATGCTATGGGTGTGTTTTGTGCATAATGTGCATTAAACCAATCACAGTTTCATCCACCATTTCCTTTAAGAGTAAGTTGTGGTTGCACCATGGTGTATTTGCTATTGACATGGAGTACTTTGTAAGTGGAAAACTGAACGGCTCACTAGCAATGCCTCAAATCAGCACATGTGCTAAAACGAGCAAGCAGACAAACTACGGAATAAGATGGATTCCACTTAAGCCCCCTGAGGTGAACAAGATGTGGGAGGTGGGATAATTTATTATAACAGTAGGAACTTCTATATTCAAGTAAGCAATAATACTATTTTATTTTGTGATCATTTAATTATTCATATTTAAAGATGCTTGTGTGTTGCTGCGCATCCCTGTGTGTGTAATAAGTCTGTAGAATAGACTTATCACCCACACAGTCTATCTATAGAAATAAATCTCTAACGCACTCTTCAAACAACAACAAAACAATTCAGTTGCCTCAAAATGGCAACCCACCAACAATGCACCTTAACACACCTCTTTTTTCGACCAGCATGCACATGGGCACACGAATGAGTGCAAAGGCATTTGCTATTTAAACAATGTGGTCCAGGATGTGAAAATGATACCTGTGCTGAACTGAAACTAGCAAAAATGGACTTGCATTGTGCCTGCCTCAGGTGTATAATAGGCCCCTTAAGGGGGGTCACACACCGGATCACCTGCTCCACGCAATGTCATGCATTTTAGAATTGTAACCATGGATATCTATCAGGGCACGCACATCTGCGCAAGTCGACAGCTGTCTGCAGCACCCAGCTACAACTCAGGACACTCTGCATATTTTCATATTAAATAACATGCGAATGTACGCATCTGGTGTGCAGTACTTGCAACTGTCATGTGGCTGCACTGCACATCCAGTGTGTGACCCCTTTTAGTCTCTTTCATTTCAAACATTTAGACCCATTAACTATTGTGATCATTATGTATTTATTTGTATATAATACACTATATTGCTGTACTGTGAATATGAATTAAACTGAAAATGTATTTTCTCCATTTTGAGGTCACTGCCTAGTCCTATTTGAAGTTATCTTAATCCCAGCTGTAGTTCTCTAATTGTGATCACGGTTCTTTTTATTTTAAACAAAATAAAAGGGTTTTGCTTATGTGCTTTGGTTGTTTTGTAAAACAAAATTATGTGTATATAAATGGTTCTCCAATGTGGATGACTACTGCCCATTGTGAGGTTGTTGAGATTAATTAAATAAGCCCTTCTAAATAAATATACCACAAATGTAACTTTTAAATGTGCTGTAAAAAAAAACATTGAAGATGAACATGCACAACAATCTTACTACCTGACAGAAATCACTGAAATAGTTGCACTAAGAAACAACACTTCAGCACAAACAGCACATCGCCTAAGGCTCGGTAAACACACACACTATAAAAAGATCCAAACACTGGCCATGAATGTTAGTCAACAGATTAACCCATGGGCCAGAATAAATGCCTGGCTGAACAATTGAAAATAGGAATATTTGTGAAACCTTTTTGGAAAGTCATAGCCTCTCTTTACAGTATTAAGAGATGATAAGGTAAAGCAAGGTATAAAAAGAGTCTAAAATAAGCTTGTCCATTTTCAGCTGCAGTCAAAAACATTCCTAAGCATTATGGAGCATGTTGTGATTATTGTAAGTCTATTCAATGACAAAAAAAAACCTATTTGACAAAAAAAAAAAAAAAAGTACAAATACAAAAAATGCATCTTAATTGAAATATTTTGATAGTACCCAGATTATGCTATTTTAAAGGTTCCTCATTTTGTTTTGGTGGTCTCCAACAACAGGTTTATATGCATGTAACCTCTAAAAGCACTTTTAGTTTCTAATAGCACACATTTAAAATCAAGTCTCAGATGATTTATTTCATTCATTTAAATTTAAACCATTCTTTCTGAGAGCCAGATGTGCTCAATATAAACAGTAATGCTTGCATTGATTTTTTTGAGCATGAGACCAATGATGAAACATTGGAACTAGTAAGCCAAATAGGCATGGGATAATAACCGCTTTTAAGGTTTTAAAACCGGCAAAATTTTCTGCCATACCGTTCCTAAGGTATGTGTAAGATTTTTTATTTATGTCTTTTTTTAAGACAACAGCATAAAAGCAAAAAAGATATCTAAATATGCCATTTTAAAAAGTAAAGAAATCGGTGTTTTTAAAACTAATGAAGACAGCAGAAGTCAATGATTCATTTTAATTATTTAACCTGACATGTTTATTGCTCCAAAATACTTTAAATGTTTTTTTTTATATATATAAAATATATTATGTTCAAAGGGAAAAAATGTTTTGCTTTTATTTAGACACTATAAAAAAAAAGAACATATTTTAGAGCAGTTACCACAATACTGCGAAACCGTGATATTTTTATCCAAGGTTATCATAATCCTATACCGGCCCACGCCTAAACACAAAGGTCCATCACAAGCACAACATGAGTTCTTCTAGTTTATCATGTGTTCATTGAGAACTCAAATGTAAACATATATGGGTACTGAATGTGTACGCAAATGTTTCATGTGCAAGTCCTGCACTTATCCTAAAGTGTTTCGTACTGTAATTTATCATCATTTTGCAATGTGATTTGTTTAAAACATTTATTTACTCTGAATATGTATGCACAATAAAGCAACACATTTTATCAGGAGTTCTCAAACTCGCTCCTGGAGGGCCGGTGTCCTGCAAAGTTTAGTTCCAACCATAATCAGACACATCTGGGCTAGCTAGCCAAGCTCTTACTAGCGGCTGAAAATTATTTAAACACTACAGCATTCATACAACAATTTATTGTTTTTTCCTTTTCAATATATTTATATAACATGCGCAAATAACAAATTTTAATACAAATTTCAGCAAATAAACACCTTTAATGTGTTTATGCCTCTATTAAGATTTTCATGGTGATGTTTACTTTCACAGTCTCATTTATATAAATAAAATGCTTTGCTTACCACCTCCCTTATTCAGCCGCAAATGACTTCTAGGACTTCTAGAGCGAGTTCGGTGCTCAAGTCTGCATCCGCGCATTGGGAAACTCACATCCTCCGTTCTTGCTGTCTTAAGTTTTGTAATTTTGACGATTGATGATGACGTCACACGAGAACACGAGGACGCAAGATCGCTGAAGAACGCATATTGAGAAACAGCCAGGATTTCTAGAAACATCCTTCCAGGTGTGTTGAGGCAAGCTGTAGCTAATATCTGCAGGACACCGGACCTCAGGGACCGAGATTGAGAACCCCTGCACTATATTGTGATAATAACACATATCCCTAGCTTCACCAATTAAAACATAACAGGAAAATTTGATACCGAAAGAACCTTCATGGTGCAACACACTCAATTGCCTACAAAATGCTCTCATGAAAACAAATCCAGATATGATGCAAGCAGATTTACCACTAACAGTTATTTAACTCACTATATGAAAGGTCAAATAAAAAAAAAAGCATCACCAAAGCACCTTAAAAGAATTTGAATTTTAAGCAGTGTAGCATAAAACGGTGAGTAATTCAGTTATGTCAATACCGCATAAAACATCACAACAATAAACCCTTAATGTAATTGTACATTAGACAGTGATGTTCTTAATGGACTTTTATGAGAGGCTAGTTGGAGAGTTTGCTGGTCTGCTTTGACGTAAATGTGATAATGGTTTTATGTGGGCGATGAAGACATCTCTGAAATGAACATCATCGCTCATCTCTCAGTTTAAGTAGCAGGCTTGATAGAAAAGTCTAGAAATGGCGATGAAGAATCAGATGTACTTACTGGGGTGCGACTCTTCTCCAGTAGCGATCAATACCATTCTTGAAATACAGGACAGCCAACCATCTCACGTTGACATCCAGCAAGTGATTATTGAAAATGCTCTGAGAAAGACCAGAGAGAAACAGTGAGAAATGAACCCACAACTCAAAAAACAATCAAACTTTGAAGTGAAGTGCACTGTGAAAAATGCTGGGTTACACACAATCGATTCGGAATTAATGTTAACGTATTGCTTTTTACAAATTTTAAGTGGATTGAACACAAAACAAAGTTGTGCCCCCCAAAAAACTGAAGAATTGTGTCGTTTCAGCTCATTTTAAATTAGTAACAGTTTTAAGAAGTTGTTCCCAAGTCTCGATTAAATTCAAAAGGAGACAGGGTCTTTTCTGTTGCAGCCCCTCGTCTGTGGAATGGTTTGTCTTTATCAGGCATGTGATCAGCAGAGGACAAAAGAGAAGGAAGGCGAGGCCCCGCCCCCCTCCTTTTTTGTTTTATCATTTTAAATGTTTAGCAATTTAATAGTGACCCAATATTAAATAGGTTTATACTTTGTACTTCAATGTCAGAACAAATCCACACACCACCGCTTGATGGCACCACTAATTCACTAAGTTCTCTTGTGTCCACAGAATATAACTTTCCCTGTAATTTAGTCCACTCTTTATTCCAACGTGATAAATAAACTAACAAGTCAGTCAACAGTTGGAACTGTAAAAATATTAAGGGCAGTTAAATTGAACAGCCTAACATCCTTTAACATTTCGCCCTGGAAAAAAAAATCATACAAAGCTAAGAGTTATTCGCTTTCCCTTTCTTTCGGCTTATATAGCCCCAGTTTTAAATAGTTTTAATTAATTATAAATATATTTTTCTAAATTTGTAATAGCATCTAAACTTAAGACACTTTCAGGTGTTTAATTTGAGGTGCTAGGCTGTAGCACTGAATTAATGAAGACATAAGGACAGATGACTTGCTGAGGATAATAACAAATGTGTGTCCTGCAGCTGTATTTATAGTGTACATAGAGTGTACGTGCTCGTGACATGCAAATGTGAGCGTAGTAAAAGTGCACAGCCGCACATTAAGGCGATTTCATAATCTTGCATATTGTCAGCAGCTTTGTCACATTATAGGACAACACAACATCATAGTTATACACACAGTTGCCTAGGTAGATCTACAATTACATCCCTGAAAGCAGGTCGTCTACTTTGACGCTGATGAAGACACCGCCCCCGCCTCAAAAAAATAAATAAATAAAACTTTGGATTTACACAAATTACTGGGATGGCCCCTTTGAACTCGAAAAATACATAAAGCCATAATATTATCCATGGTAATTCATTTTATTTTATCTACATACAGTACAAGTATAGATTTTGTTTGTTGGTTGATTTATAAAAGCACTTTGGTCAACGTTTGGTGTTTTTAAATGTGCTGTATAAATGAAGCAAACAAACAAAGTAGTTTGAACAGACAGCAAACGTCAGTGAAATGTTTTAATTGATGTGCTTTATTTTGTAAATGGTATAAAAATATGCAAGATAAATCAATATATATATAATTGTGAACACATGCAGAATTCCTGTTGGTTTTGGAAGATACATTTGAAACTAAAACCTTTTTAAAGTGATAGCTCAACCAAAAATGAAAATTCTACCATTATTTACACACCCAAGACTTGTTCCAAACCAGTTTGAATTTTATTGTTTTGTTGGACATGCAAAAAAAAAAAGGTAACCTGACTTCCATAGAAGAAAAAACAACCAATATTGAAGTCAATATCTTCCTTTGTGTTCAACAGAACAAAAAAAAAGCTCAAACTGGTTTAGAGCAAATAAAAAGTAAATGTCTGAATTTTTCTTTTTAATCACTTTAAGGAGGGCAATAATTAAATGGATAACTTAAAGTTAACAACCAAACTTAATGTCCTCTAAATTGAAATGTCAACGAAGAAACACTTCAAAAATTAACATTTTCTTTATTAAATAATTTTTAAATTATATAACAAAAATAATTTATGGTTTGAGTTAATCTGCTCTCAAAGACTAAAATACATAATAACTTCACTAATTTCCCTCTAATTACACAGCAAAATACGTGCTTTTTATTAATTGAATTCTGTGTGTCTTGTTTTTCAGAGCAATTTTCAAAGGATTTAAAAACCAAGATGCAGTTAATAGAGAAGGAAAACAATAGCACATGAAGTGTTGTTTTCTGTTTAAAGGAATAAAAAATAAACAATAATTTTAAGACCAGATTAAAACAAAAACAAAAAAATTCTCTGTAAAAGCATCAATTAATTGAAAAGCACAAACTCTTTAGTAAACAATATTTGATTTCTTCCTTTTGTATCTTAAATTCATTTTAATTTAATTATGTATTTGTTTTGGACAACAGACATCTGGAGGAGAATAATTATTTTGTTTGGTGTAGTGGATTTAACATGTAATATGATGAATTATAATAATGAATTATAATAATGATTTGAAATTTTGCAGACCTGCACAAACCCTGGTAATAAATATCCTCTTGACCACCGCTTTGGCCAATTGTGTAAGGTGATTAAATGTATTTATTTTTCCTCATTTTTAGGTTTATTTTTATATTAATTTCAAGAAGTCTGTATGAAAAGCAGACAAGTAGTGGGAGACAAGATGTAAAAGTAACACAAGCCAGTGCTAAGTAAAATAATAAAGTCGCCCGAAGTCCAATCACACTCAGAGTCTATTGGTTCAGACATCTTTTTTCGATGTCCTAATAAATAAAAATCTTTTTTTTTTTTTTGGATTTCATCTAGTGGTGCAGAAACTACACACTTCAACATGACAAGGTAAAAAAAAATTGGATTTATGCGTTTCCTGAGGTGAGGCAAAGCAAGAAAGTTAGGTTAGCGAGACTAAAGACCAACGCTGAATAATTAAAGGCTATTCCACGGTGGAGTGAGTTTCGGGGTTTAATCCAGCACGCCATGTTCGGAATAAGAGCTCTGGGAGAAAGAAGCAGGCCACAAAAAGCTAATGCTCATTGATAAATATGTAGTAGCAGCTGCGTTCGAGAGGGAGCCGCTCGGACTGGCTCTGACGTAACGGCCACCAAACCCAAAAGCTCCTCAGAGACCAGACTCATTCCACTCCAATGGATAAGTCCATACAGAGACCTATTTCCTACACTAGATGACCAGCAGCACAGAGTAATACATTACAGAAGATCGCGGTTAGGAAAAAGCCTCTTTAGCATGCAAAGAATAAAAAATAAACAAAAAACAAGGTACATTATTTAGTTCTGGCTTGGGTGATTTGACAAATCGCATATCACAATACAAGTCATCTCATATCCTGATAATGATATACAGATGAATACAAATGAAACTAGATGTTTTTTATATATTTTTTCCAAGCCCTAACATTGATAAAATGTTTCACATTTTTTATAATAATAATACTATTTTAATATTTTTACAAGATACTAGTAAAGGTTGATTAGGTTATTCAAGTCACTAGACATTAGTGATTTGTTCTGTGGACAATTAAAAAAAAAAATTCTAGGGGTGTAAAGGATCACAACCCAGAGCACACGTGACACGCAGATTAATACATTTTTTTACTGGTAGATTAATCCTGAATTTGTAACAATCACAGAGAGATCACCTCTAGGCTTTCCTGTAAAATATAATGATGACAGAAAAAGTTGTGGTAGGTTATTTGGGATGTGGTGGGTTTCATTAAAGGTATTTTCTGTCACTGCTTGTTTAGCCTGCATTAATGCATTCAGTGTAAGCTGCACAATTAACCATTAAAAGATCGGGATCTCAACAACCACGCAACAAATTATAAATGATGGTGATTTGCACGTTTATTAATCCTTCGAATCGCTGCATTCAAATCTGTGTTTGAAAAACGCAAAAATCCAGAAAGAGATTGAGTCTTTAGTCTTTTGATTTAGTTATGAAGTTACAAACAGTCAAATAACACAGAAGTACTGGGATAACAGTTTATAGTTTAGATATTACCACTGATGTTTATGGTAAAGATTAAAATCGCCGTCATATTCATTTAACGACGCTCAAAATGAAAGTTGTAGGCAGCAATTACATTATTTAAACAATTGTTGGTAACAACCAGCCATCAAAAATATGCCACTGAATAAATCTTTAAAAAAAATGACACATCTGGCATTAGAACATGAAGTTTTATGAGTAAATAACTGAATTATTTTTTGAAAATGAGACTAAAACTAAAAATGTTTGTACAAATTATATAGTTAAATGTATAAATTTAGCGTTATCTGCAACAGTAGAAGTAACAGTGAATTTTTCACAGGACTAAATATTTTACAATTTATTTTAATTCAGCCGATTATTTCTTCAATTGATTTTTAATAGAATTGTAGGTTCAAAGTTTGTAATAAATGAAAAGTAAATAACATGCGTCTCCCCTTTTTGGCTGATCCGAAAAATGGTCCAATCCTTGACTAAAAAGCCATAATGTGAACCAAAACATGAGATACACCACTAACAATTTCTTAAGGAGGCTAATATTATTGACTATTTGTTTTCTGTAATATTTAAAAACTGCTTTTATTGCAGCCAAACTAAAGATATAATTTTTTGTTTAAAATATAAATAAATTATAAAAAAGGTTAAAAAAATAGTACAGGAAATACTGTGAAAATGGCCTTGCTCCATTAAACATTACATAGGAAGGAACAAAAAATTTGCCTTACACCACAATAGAGTAGGCTAGCATTTCTGTAAATTCAATCAATTGACCACATGGACAGGTCAGTTTCTTTTTTACACTTTAATGTATATAATCAGAATTGTAATCATATTTGTCAACTTATTTAGTACATCAGGGCAAATATTAAATTAAAAATGTCGACATCTAAAATAAATATTAATAATAAAAAAATGAATGATTATGAAAAAACGAATGATTAAAGGTCCAACTTACAAATAAAAGGACATCAATTAATAAAATATAACAAAATATATAAACATTGTACTTTCAAGGTTATCGTAATGCTGTTTTTCGTGTTTTTGGCTGCATATGAAGTGTAATATTGCGCTCAATATCAAAAGTATTGCCATAAACAATGTATTCTGTGACGCACAAAACGAACGATAGTGCATAAAATGAAACGATAGACTTTTTATTTGGTCCATAAAATATATATAGTCATATTGCAGAGTCCTGCTTAGTTCTATGACGCAAGCGACTGCTTATTGCTTTCAAAATGTGACCGGTGAACATCATATCATTAGACAGCTGACAAGTAAACATGACTCTGAAAAATCCACTCGCCGCCTCCGCGTAATTCACCTCAAGGTCAGCGCAAGCACCATTTGGGTAGACAAACAAGCTAAACGCGAGTCCATACAAATCAGCCTGATTTCTTTGGGTGACAGAGCGAGTGACAGCAGGTTGGCTCGAATACAAACAGATAAGAGAGGCTTGATAGGACGTGACAGACATTCTTATAGCGGCGCGCTTGGAAATTGACGCCCGCAGAAACCGTCCAAGGGAAAACTCTGCTGATACGTAGGATTGTGTTCCATTCCTTCGCAATCCCATTTCATGCTAAACCTCAATCACGAAGGAGTCTGAGCCAAGTTTGAGGGCTTAAAGGATTTGAGAGGACATCTACACCAACATAACCATTGCTGTATGACAACACGGTGCCGTTGAGCCGCCCTCGGGGGACGTAGCGGCCAGGCTTGAGGGTACCCAGACACCTCATTCTCTGAAAGAGTGAGAGAAGATTCAGTCATACACGACCACGAGAGCACAAACTGGCATTGCTGCAAATGTGGATGATTTTTATTCTTTTGTAAAATAGGGACGTGAAATGTATGAAGTTGCCCTGAGGCGAGAGAGTTTTTTTAGAGTGTGATAAACTGTGACCACTACTTTATAATCCTAATCAAAAGAAATGAGAAGCGTCTGATGATTGTTAATTATTCTTTCTTTTGAACCTTCCAGCACAACTAATAAGTCAAATATCCACTGTTTACTTGGATGTTTCCTCTAATACCTTCTGAATCATATATCCTAATAATTTCTCTTTTGTTCTGGTTGACCTGTTTTCATAAGACTTGTCTCCTTCCATTCTTTTTAGGCTATTAAAAAAATAAATGCAAAAAATTATAATAGAAATTCACAGTACTGTAAGTGATAGTAATGTTGTACAGAGTAAAAACCCTCTTGACTTTCTCATCCAAATCTGCTTCTGGTTGAGTTTCTGTCTGTGTAACAAAGTTGGGTAAATGGTAGTACTTCAAAACATTGGTGTATGACAAAATAAAAATGTACAAAATACAGTCATTTCATTTCAAGTGAAATTTCTTTTACTGTATTTATTTTTTACAGATTTGATTTTTTACGGTGCATCATTACCTTAAAAAATGCCATTGTAATGTTTGTAATGTAATGTATTTTTATTTAATGCCATGTCAGCAATTGGCAAGAACTTGTCTAAATAAATATACAATAAAAAATAAATAAATAAATTAAAAAAAAATCAACAAACAAATTAATACATAAATATTTTTTTTGCGCTAATACATAATAAAACTGCAAAAAGTTTTCCTTGCATCACTTTGCTAAAAATGTCCTTAAGAGAATTCATTTCATAAAAAAATCCTTGAATCATTAAAAAGCAGGACAGTCCAGTAAAATGTGTTTTACGGTAAGGGGAATTGTGCAGTACAAAACTGAACCTTGTAATGTTTAAAGCCAAATATCTTCTCTAGTTACAGGCCCTTCTAATTATGCACAGATTCGAATTTTCTATGCAACTTTGGTTTTTCCACATGCAATTTGGCAGAATATGATGTTCCATTTCTTCAAACACACAAAAAAAAAACCCTAGAGAGAGTTTTGAGATTATTGCCATATCAGCTTCCCTGGTAAATTTTATGGCAAAAACAGATCAAATTTACAAACATTTTATAAAGAACACTTTTCAATAATGAAAATGTTCATCACAATAAAAAGACATCAGCAACAATAAATAATACAGAAGATAAAGAAGACTTCTCTACTGATCTACCTATCTATCATTTTTTGAAGTATTCACATTAGGGTCTCACAATACATTGTTTTTGCATTAACATCACAATGTGTGTATCCGCATGCACATTGCAAAGATATGCAACGTTGAGTCAGAATTATAGTTGAGCAGGAGCTACAGAACTGTATTTAATGACTGTGAAAAATTATTGTTTTTGTCTTGTTTCCAGTCCAAATTGTCTACATTTTAAAGCAAATACAAGATTAAAAACATTTCACTTACCCCACCGGTTTTGCTTATTTTAAGGGGAATAAAAAAAAAAATCTAAATTTTGACTGATTTCGGTAACCCTTTAGTTTAGGTCACAATTCACAATATTGGCTACTGGCTTATTACCCGCCCATTAAGATATTAACTGTTCAATAGTGGTTATAAAGTATGATCTCATTCTGGATCCCTAATCCTATCCAAAACCTAAACCCAATTTTTACCTTACTAATTCTTAATAAACAGCTTATTAGTAGTTTAAGCTAGCAGTGTTAGATAATGGTTTGTTAATACTGTGAATTGTGACCTAAAGTGTTGCCCTTATTTCTTCTAACAGTGAAAACAAAACAACAATCTTTTTGATATTTGGTCTAGAAAAGAGACAAACCAACATAAGAAAAGCATTCTTTGCATTGTGATTATTCAGTTTCTGTACTTGACTCCCCAAAAAACCTTAAAATATTGTTTTTCAAACCATCTTGTGAAACTGAATTCATATCGCAATATTTATCAGAGAAATAAAATCTCACAATATCAGTTTTTTCTAATATCATACAGCCCTAATTCACATTTAAAATATATTCTCTCATAACATTAAAAATATGGCATTGCAAAGGTTCGTGCTTGAGATTTAGGTTGCCATTGCAATATTGACATTTTATAGCACAAATTGTTAGCTTAAAATAAAAACTAAAAACATGTTTCTGCAGTCAATCACGTATTGCACAGTGTTTAATAATACCTCATGGATTGGTTTTTTTTTTTAGTTAGTCATTATCTTATGCATTTAGTTAGCAAGCATATCTTATGATTTGTATCCTAATCTCGATAGTGAGCCCTCTTTTTAAAAGCCTATTAAAACATTGAGTGTAAAATTGCCAATTAAATCAATTTCTGCAAATAAAATAACCAAAGCAGCATCTGTCATATTATAAAGATTAACAGTGACAGTCAACAAATAGCTTATAATTACATATCACTTATACAAACCCTGAATGATCAGGAATGACAGCAAGAGGATCACGATGACAAGAAATTGGTCACTGAATTCTGCTGCAAAAAACCTGACGAGAGCAGCCCTACAGGAATATAGAGGTGGAAATCTTCTGGTACCTTACAGTTTAATTTAAATCATTTCTGCGGGTCGCACTTCGCTTAATTTTTGATTCAATATACGTTTTGTTTTTTTTGTTTTAATTCCAGTTTGTTTAGTATCACTTTTTCTATTTGCCTGTAACAGATTTTGAACAAAAACATGCAGTTTAATAAATATTTTTAAAGTAATTTTAGCAAAGCTTACAACCAAATTCCATTGTCACATAAATAAAAGTCTTCTATAAATAAGCAAAGCAGCCTTGAGACAATTCTAGTAAAAACTAGTTTGTCCAAAAATAAAAAAAACCCCAATAAAATAAATTATTTTGCAAAGAAAAATATCACTAAAGCTGTAAATAAATACATATTTTTCCTTCCCTATCAGCAAATTTAAATTAATGTCAAATTAGCAGGCACATGCATTCCGCTGCTCGCGGCGGCCCGGGTTCGATTCCCGCCTCGTGGTCCTGTGCCGATTCTTCCCCTCTCTCTGCTCCCCACACTTTCCTGTCAATACTCTCTACTGTCCAATCCATTAAAGGTGGACGACATCACTCGTTTCTTGTAACAGGGTAAGTAACAGAGATATTACACTAATGATCCATACAAATCATTTTTTCATAATTATTACTTGGGTTAATGGACTTTAACATTGCCAAAATCATTGTTTTTAAGTTGTAAAATGATGCATATTGCAGATAAATAGAATAACATTTACCTCACGAAGCCATATCTGTAAACCTGTGAGCTAGAGAAAAGGTAGGGTTGTACAACTGATTAACCCTTTGACTGCCCCTCTACCAAACGGTTGATCATGTTTTAAATAATGACTGTTAAAGTCTTTTAAAGAATGACTGTTTTAAACATTGACTTACACTACAACAGCATTGAGGGTTTACAAAAAAAAAAAATAATAATAATCAAACAAACATCCTGTTGCACTATTACACTTGGTTTTGGTTTTATTGTAAAAAATAAAAATAAAAAAAACAAGAAATCATGTTAAATGAGAATCTGAAATATTTTATGGCATACTTAAAAATGATTAGAATTCAGAAAAGTGATTTAGAATTCAAAAATGTTGTATTTTGAATATTCTTTTAAATAAATTACACTTCATCTTTTTAGATTTTTCATAGTATATGTATTAATTCTGGTACTTTTACCATAAACCGACATTTCAGCCATTTGGCAGAGGTTAATGTATTAGAAATGATTGGATGTGTTGAAAGAAAATGCATTGAGGGTGTTACCTATAGCGACATTAGGAGTCAAGAAATGCAATACAAACTTTTTTTTGGTGGGGTAGTTAAAGGGTTAAGAAAGAAATATGATTTCAATTTATATATACTTTATACTTCAGTGTAGTCCCTGCATCCGGTTCACGCGTTATTGGTCACTTACACAATGTAAAAAATATTGCTGCCTTAAATTTTTTTGTCGAATAAAATTAACTTTTCTAGTCATCTCGACTTACATCAGTTAAACTGACTAAAAATATTCAGTAAATTGTTTATAACTTTAAAAAGTTAGTTGAAACCTAATTAACTTATTAAAATAAAATAAAAAACCACATTAAAAATATTTTGTGTTATATATATATATATGTGTGAAAAAATATATATGTGTGACGATTGTCACAGTGCATAGAATAACAAAAAATAATAATAATTCTGGCCAAAATGAAAACTAAAAAAATTAAAAATAAATCTCCATTCCCATGGAGATAAATTGTAATTCACCTTTAATGCAGCCCTACACTAAAGAGAGAAAAACACTCATCATATCTAGATCATATAGTTACAGTATTTTTACAGAATTTGTCATCTTGATTATTTAAAATATGTTTGAATAAATCAATCACAAAAACTTTTATAACATCTTACAGCAAGATTTTATTCCCTTGTTTGCTTATTTCTTTTTCATCTGGTTTATTTAAAACTTTCACTTAGGAACAAAAGAAGTCTCTGAATTTGATACAGAATTGACCATTTTAATTATGCAAAAAAAAGTACTATGGTAATTTTAGGCCATAACACCCAGCATTGATTTATTGGTATTGAATCACCGTTCTGCTCCTCCTGCCAATGAAATCTCAAGCTCAAACCAAAACATATTACCATGCCCAGGGACGACAGCATGGTCTCAACCGTAAACACAACAAAATGACTTAAATGTCCTTCCCATCTGCCTTCATTCAGCATCTGAAAAGTGGCCACATTTTAAATATAAATGAAAAATGTTCCTATAAAAAGATAAAAACAACAAGATGGGCCATGACATGTAACAGAATTATACATTCTATAATCAGAAGCATTTAACCTCTGCACAGCTCAAAGGTTATTACTAATTCATCCGTAACCAGTATGGAGTGTAAAATATTCATTTCACATCTCAAATAAATTAGCCCATGTGCCAGTGCGACGAGAAAAAAAGGAAAAAAAAAAAAAAAATGTTTATTATTATTAAAATGATTTGAATTTAGTATGCGGAATCAATGCCCTGCTGGACCACTTAGACCAGTATTGTTTGGTTGGTCATTATTGGCAACCTTCAAAGTCCCTTAAGAACTGCTGCAAATGTCTTATTTTGTAATAAAAGTGCTCATAAATGAAACAGTGGCACGGCATGAATTGCAAAATGAGTGATGGCAGCTAATGGCCATCTGGTGAGGATGTCGGCCCCACAGCTCAGGTGCATCAGCCCTCGCTGCAGAGCACAGCTTCCAACAAAATCTGCCTCAATGTCACAGCCCAGCAGACGCCACAACAGACACTGCTACTGCGCAGTAGACTTTTAGCTGCGTTTACAGCATTGTATCCAATATTCAACTCACAATTTTAAAAGTAAACATCTTTAAAAATCAATTTTTGAGTGTTGAATGCTGAAAAAACAACCTCTCTTTTTTACTTTGGGAACAGTACAATATTGTTTATTTTCTGCTGTTTATTGTGTATTTATTTATCAGCAACTAATTACTATTCTATTGACCTTATCCTTCAATGTTGTAGTGCACTCATATTTTGTAATTGTTTTAAAACTTCCGATTCAGCTGCCTATGTGAGAAATGACTAGGACTAATAAACAACAGAAAACAGTCAAACTGCTTGCTCTACAAACAAGTGTGTCCATGACTATACAGACAATGCAGAATCATATAATAAGAAAATATCAGTTTGCAACATCAAGCAGTGTAACTTTTTGAAATTGTATTAGACAGTGTAAGATGTTTTAAAAATGAATTGAAGTGAATGAGACCGGAAGCCTCG
This sequence comes from Danio aesculapii, assembly GCF_903798145.1. Taxonomy (NCBI): domain Eukaryota; kingdom Metazoa; phylum Chordata; class Actinopteri; order Cypriniformes; family Danionidae; genus Danio; species Danio aesculapii. Next base: position 21,580,731 of record NC_079442.1, on the reverse strand, counting down.
AGCCAAAAAGATTCGAATGGCTGCGCCCGCTCTTACGCTAAAAAATAAGGTGAATAGCAAGATCAATATAGATAAAATCATATTACATAATAACAACTTCAAATATCAATAATACATGATATAAAACAAATATGTCAATTTAAATAAACAAACAGAAATTAAATAAAAACATCAGATCTGATTTTTTAGTAAACATTTTTATAAATAACTTAAAATTCATCCTGGGAATAAGAAGAGTAAGAGTAAAACTGTATTAAACAAGCCATTCTTAATTTTATATTTCTTCTATTATTTTACGGTGATTGAAAATTCTACTGGTGTGGCATGATGGCTCAGTGGTTAGCACAGCGAGAAGGTCGTTAGTTCGAGTTGAGGCGGGGCAAGGAGGCGTTTCTGAGTGAAGTTTGCACGTTCTCCTGGTGTACAAGTGGGTTTCCTCCGAGTGCTCCGGTTTCCCCGCAAAGTCCAAAGACATGCACTATAGGTGAATTAAATAAACTAATTGGCCGTAGTGTATGAGTGTGTGTGAATGCGTGTGAATAACTGTATATGCCTGTGTAAAACATAGCGTGAATAGTTGGCAGTTTATTCCACTGTGGTGACCTCTGGAATAGAGGCTAAACCAAAGAAAAATAAATGAATGAAAATTCTACTGTTTTGAATATTTTTTGTTATTATTACAATATATTATTATTTTTTATTATTACTACATTTTGATAATTGGTGTACAATATTTATGATTAAAAATATTGCAAATTTTCATTATGTTTTTTAATGGAATCTCCCAATCGTAGAGTATGTTACTCAATAACTTGCTTTACTCAATAACTGACTTTAATGTGACTTAAAATACAGTGGTCCCTTGTTATTCGCGGTAGTTTCGTTTTAAAAATAACCAACAATAGGCCAAATCCACGTCAGTAAGTAGTCAGCTTTATTTTTTACAACTATTATAGATAAAGACTGTATTAACCCCTCACTACACACTTTACACACTTCTCTCAGACAGGATTTAGCATTTTCACACTTTTCTCTCTCGTTCAAACACTCTCAAAGTTCAAACCTTCATAGGAAAATACGTCCAGTATTATAAAATGAAAACCAAAGATCAAAACCATTTGATCTTCATTTATTTATTCCATAATGGCGCCCTACAGCCACGTAACTTCTACCTTCCTTTAGCATGTTTAGAAGTTAAACTTTTTGTGAGATGGTTAGCATCTACCTCTGCCTTTTGGGTGCTACCGCAGGTGCCCTTGATGGTGCAGAATGATTTGTCGACAGTGTGGGGAAAAAAAAAAAAAAAACTTGCAAACATACAGTACAGCACTTCAGAGTCACTCTGCTAATGATCAAAGATTAATATCAATTTGGCAAGCTGAACACATTCTGTACTGTACAGGAGACATGGCACAGAGAAGATTGATTGACAATGGTCTACAGTCAGTCAGGACGTAGAACTCAATGTGCTAATCAGAATGCAGAAAACAGCGCGCTGTAGATAAAGCATGTCAAATTGCACGAAAAAAATCAGCAAAACTGTGGGACGTCAAAAGTGAACCATGTTATAGCAAGGGACCACTGCATATACTGAGGTGGTTTTTTTTAAGTTCAACAAACAAGAAGTTGGTATTAAGTGAGCTAAACTTTAGACACAATATTCACCAGCAAAAGCAGTTTCAAAAACAAATCACACACACACACACACACACACACACACACTTATAAGTATAATAGATGCATAACAATAAGGTCTGCTGCAGAAATAAAAGTTTCTGCCTTTCACTGCTTTTTATTTAAACTTGAAGTTTTTAGTAAGTCCACAAGGGTTTTTGCGCTGACTCAAATCCAGCCCCTGCGCTTTTAATAAAGTTCAAAAGTTACAACATAATGACCGCATTACTGTTCTGTTCTCAGTGGAAAAGTCCAGCAGGGTTGAAACTGAAGATGGATGAAATGGATCGGACTTTATTGTAATGGTGGTCTGTTCTAAAGCCAAGACCATTATTCAATCTCTCAGAGGGAAAAGTCATTGTTATGCAGGCTCTTATGGTGTCTAGCTCTGGAAGTAAGCGATATGACCAAAATCAATTAATTTAGACATGCATATAATGATTTCAATATTTTTCCAGCCAATTTTTGGATGCGAACCAACAGGTAAGGTTTTTCAAAAGAAACAAAATGGCAAGTCTGGCATAAGCACAAAAACATCTCCACATCATGTACTTAATAAAAGACTGAAAGCATGAGCGTAAAGAGTAAAAGGCTAAACACAATTCATTCTAAAAATGGCATTTAAATTTGATATTCACAGACATGCAACAGTTCAGTCAAATTTTACAATAATGTGCCAAATTTGCTCCCTTTGCTGATGTAATATTATTGAACTCAAATAACCACGTGTTACAATCGAGGTATGCAGAAGAGCATCTCTGAATGCACAACATGTCCAACCTTGAAGCGGATAGGCTACAGCAGAAGACCACACCACGTGCCACTCCCGTCAGCTAAGAACAGGAAACTGAAGCTACAATTCTGTGTGACGCTATCATGTCAATATGGACCAAAATCTCTGGGGAATATTTCCAGTATCTTGTTGAATCTATGCCACGAAGGATTAAGACAGTTCTGAAGGCAAAAGTGGCACTAGTAAGGTGTACCCAATAAAGTGGCCGGTGAGTGTACAACCATTTGAATTCAAAGAGGCTTATTTAACAAAGGTGTATGCATTTCAATAAAGCCGCTGTGTTCGCAATAGTTTGTGGCCAATCACGATATAAGAGTGGCTGACAGCAGTATTAGTAACCTAGTCAATACCCTGGTTTCCATCCTAATGTGAAGGAAATCTCTTCAAAGGATGCAAAAAAAAAAGGATTTTATAAATATTATACGAGTGGCTGACTGTAGTGTTGGTAAACTAATAATCAAAAGTAAATAGCCTAGTGGTTAAGTGTGCTGAAACATAGCACTAAAGTGCTAACGTCGACCCGCGATCGATTCCAGGCTTGAGGTCCTTTGCCAATCTTTCTACTCTCTATCTGCTCCCAATGCTTTCTTGTCTGTAAACTCCACTGCCCTGTTATAATTAAGGTGAAAACCTCCTAAAAAATATATATATATATATAAAATAATTTAAAAAATTTAAAAAACAAGCATTATGGAGTCATGTGGGTATAACGTTGGCTACTTCAGTGTGTATTCAGCAAATTTCCAAACCCCATAATTTGCATTTGCAAGTCCAAAACCATTGCTGAGGAAAGTTACTTTAGAAAGTAATGCATTACAATACTGAGTTGCTCCCCAAAAAAGTAAATAGTTGCATTACTTTGTTAGTTTTTATGGCAAGTAATGCATTATGTTACTTTTAAGGTACTTTTGCTCTACTTTTTCTTACCTGACTGAGGCTTGATGTCTTTTAGAACTTAGTGTTTTTTTTCTTTTCTTTTTTTTTTTTTGTAGTTTTGCAATTAATACCACACTTTCTTCGATTTGTTCAAAATAATGAGAATACTTCCACAGCAGAAATGTAAAGCTCTGGCATCTTCATTTCCGACTATTCCTGCAGGAAGCACATTCTCTCATTGAGTGTGGGATTCAACGTGACTACGTCAATTTTACTCAGCAATTTATTTTTTTTATGCTAATTTGTTCAACTAAAAAGTAACTCGCATTACTTTTTTTAAATAAATCAAATATTATTACTTAATTCAAGTAACGCATTACTTTAATCTTTACTTAGAAAAGTATACTATTAAGCAACACGCATTACTTGTAATACGTTACCCAAAAACTGTCCAAAACCACATTAAAACATTTTTTGCAAACTAAGGAATTTAACAAAAATTTCCATCACTTGTTTCTCATCAGATACTTCAAAATGTGCATTAACACAAGGTGATGGAAACCCAACTAATAAGTTTTTTGATAATGTTTTAGTGATTTTTTTTCACAGACTTCTTTGCTCATATTTATCTAGGGTGCCAATATTGGTGTAGGGCACTGCACATTCCCACTGTTATATAGTAAACAGCTAGTGTTGAGGCTGTGTGACGCAGATTCTCACCAGCAGCACTGAGTAGAATCCGGGCTGTGTCTCCCATTGGCGGAGCTGGTCCTCTGCAGGCTTCAGCACAGCTGTGTCCTGACTGGTGGCCTGGGTCAAAGCCTGCAGCACCACTGAACTGGCGCTCTGGATGTCCATCAGGTAAAGCTGCACACACAAACAGAGCACAAGATATGGCTCATTTATCAACCTATTAGATTAGAAGCTTGAAAAATCACAGTTAGCATTTCTACCTAGCAGACTAGTTTGCTTTTATGAAACTTTTGTAACAACCCACTAGTTACTTTCTACAACACAATAACTAAACAAAACTGAATAAATAATTAAAGCCAAACTTGATAGCATACAAATACATACAGGTTCATTATTTTATTATGAACGCACATTATTTAATAGTTTTATTTTTACCAGCCCAGCATAACATAAAATAACATAACATAACATAACATGGCATGGGACGATAACCAGTTTAAAAGTTTACCGCGGTTTGGAAAGTCAAGATTTTAAAGCCGCAAAAGGTTTATGTTATACCGTTCTTAAGGTACATTTAAAGGTTTTTTGTGTTGTAAAGAAATCTGTGTTTTGTACAGACATGTTTACTGTTCCGAAATATTATAAATGTGATATGTAAATTGAAAAATTGTAAAATAAAATACTGTATATTGTGTTCAATGGGGGAAAATGTGTTGTTTTACTAAGACGTTTTTTTTTTATTACTTAAGAGCAGTAACCACATTATTGTGACCCTGTGAAACGGTGATATTTTATCCAAGGTTCTCATACAGTCACAAATTTATACCGGCTCATGCCTAAACGTAACATAACAAAACAAACAACTGTTCAGGTCCAGTAAAAAAAAATTATTATTTTTTTTTTTTTAAAAAGTCTTTTATGCTCACCAAAGCTACATTTACTTCCTCAAAAACATACATACAAAGGTATACTGTGAAATGTAATAAATATATATATTTTTAATTTCTTCTATTTAAGAATATTTAAGTTGTATGTTATTACTGTATTAACAAAGCTGAGTTTTTAGCATCATTCAGAATTGAAATCCCTTGATTGATGCTAACTGAGTGCTCAAGAAACATCCATTATACATCATCAACAATAATGTTGCTTATATTTCCTGTGTGGAAAATGTGGCATTTTTCTAGAGCTCTGATAAAATAAACTCTAAATAGCTGCATTTATTTGCAATTGAATTGAACCATCATAAATAGCTGTCTCTTTCCATCAAATTAATGCACTCTAGCTAAATAAAAGCAATATAATAATTCAAACAAGTGTTTTAATGTTGGTATGTGAAATATTACTTTTATATCTTTAGTGTATTTATCAAAGGTACAGGTTAATAGACAAAATTGCCATTACATTTTCTTACAACTTTTATAATTTGCAACAGCTGCTGAAATAAATTCATATATGAATATATAAACCACTTTAATACACAAATCATTCTTACAAGTTTCCACAAATCCCTGGCCAACTACATAATACATTTGTAACTTACTAAAATAAGCATAATTCAATCATAATATTCAGTGTCAAACAAAATCAATGTTCATGTTTGAATTACACTAAAAACAGCATGTAAAGATAAAATGGTAGTTGCCTGATAATACAAAAATGAACATCAACTTCCTAAAATTGTTGTTCCATCTGAATCGGTGAGCTCTTGGTGAAATCTGCTTCATAAAGCAAAACTTGTTTTAGTTATTCAAGAAAAAACACATTCAAGCCAAGACACTTTGCTGTCCAACTGCGCCCCCTATTGCTGGAAAGCACAAAATCACAATGATTATTTTTCTTTCTTTTTTTTTCAGAGACCTGTCCTGAATAATGCCAAAAACAGGACTAGTGCAGCAGATGGCTTTAGAGGTTTCCATCTCATGGATAAACAGAAAGTTGCCACTGAAATGGCATCCATGCTGTGACAAAAATGAGTCCGCTTTTTAATTTTATTCGCTGATAAACAAAGCACAGATGCCGTGCATTTCCAATTATGAGCTCAAAGGAACTTGTTTCCAGCGCTGCAAACAGACAGTTGTGAGCAATGCTTGAAGAACAAACCCATCGTTATTAGAGCGATAAGTGCAACTACACTGCAAGCATGTACAAAGATGTTTCATGCGGAAGGTGACAGCTGCGATAGGTTACTTCAGGCAATCCTGTGTCTAAAGACTCAATCTTTAGAGCATATAATCACATACGACTTCGGCATATTAAAAAGGCTTTGTGCAAATGGCAAATGTATTAACCTGGTTTTCATATATAGGGCGAATACAATCTGTTTCATTTTGATGTCTGCAAAATTGACATTAATAGATACTAAATGCTAAAAGTTTATTTTAATGTATTGAAAATATTTAGTAAAAATAAAACAAAGTATGCGTGAAATTTTAAAAACTGCAAAACGTTTCATTAGTGTACTGAAGCAGACTTTTAACAATAATATTAATAATACATTTTAATTAAATTTTTTTTATATAAGAATACAATTTCTTGGCATGTTCAAATAAGTTTGGCTGTGTTGTATTAAAATGAACAAGTCATATTATTTTTCTAAAATAACCAGGAAACTATTGTCTTTAAAAAAATAATTTTGTTAGTCACTAAATGAACTATAAACCACATCTTTCAGTAAAATGCGCTTTTATTTATTCATTTTTTTAGTTTTTTTATTAAAGGTGCAGTAGGTGATTGTCTTCAGACACATTTTTGTTGTGCTGGTTAAAAGTTTCTTCACATTCACATACATAGTAATGACTAAAGTAAATGATCTAAATGTATTTATAAGTATTTTTATATTCTGAGTAAGGCACAAGACTAAATAAATATTCATCCAATACATTTTTCGGGCATAAATATAAGTAGCCCAAACTGTCTGTCAACAAATGTAGATTTGTATTTTGTACAACTGCACAGCCAATCATGCAGATATGTCTTTGCACGTGCACGCATGCCGCCTTCACCTGTACACGAGTGAGAGAGTGGTAAAAACAAATGCTGAATCAAATCTTTATAAAATCCTGAGTCAACATTGGAGTTACTTTTGCACGCTGGAGGAAGGATGCCACCATGGCTGAAGTATTTCTTTTAGACAGGTAATGTGATGTTTCAAACTAGTCAAAGCTGATGTAGATTTGTTGTTTTGCGAATGGGTTATATCAAAGACTATAGCATTCACAAGACATGTCACTCGTATCTTTTTGAATGAGGAAATATGTAACTGTCAATATGGCGAATGAAGCCCCACCTTCTAGTACAGGAGCCAATCAGCGATCGCTATATGGCAAATAAAGCCCGCCTTCTATTACAGGAGCCAATCAGCGATCGCTATATAATGACAATTCTCTGGGGGAGGGGCTCAGACCAGACGCGATATTCTAAAGATTTTGGGTGATACGAACATTTAGAAATGAAACTAAACAGACAGTTGTAGTTAAAATTTTTGGTTATTCGTAATATGGAATTTAATCGTAAGCTTGGTAAGTAGTTTTGGAGAATTTGATGTTTCCCCGTTCAAACAGAATGCCCAGGCTCACTGCTAAAGAGTCGTTTCAAAGATGGCCACCGAGTGAAATGACTTGCCTAAAGGGACTTTGGTTATATGCGCCGAAGTGTTGTTCAGCCACAGAAAGATTGATGTGACTATTTTCAGTTTCATAAGGGACCTTTTACAGCATCGATAATGTAGATTATTATTTGATTTAACAACAAAACATCAGTAAATAGCACTATTCCGTTTTGAACAATAACAACCTGTGACGCGCTCCCTATATTGTTTACTGTGTAGGTGATTTTAGCAGATCACCTACTGCACCTTTCAATAAAAAATAAAAAAGTAAATGTGAACTTCACTATTCATTAGTTTGAAATGTGACAATTTACAAAGCTAAAGTAACAATTTCATAATTCAAAGTAATGTTTTCATTATTCAGTGCAATGCAAATGCTTTGCTACACGGCGTCATGCATTACACTGAATTATAGTTACACACCGTTACTACAACAAGCTTGTTAGAAGAGTTTCACGCATTAACTGTGTTCCCATTGGCAGGTCCCTATAGTGTGCATTGCTCCCTACTCCCTTCTCCTCTATTGCTCTCTACCTGAGCATAAGAAATCTTTATTTCACAAATAGTTCAATCCATTCACAAACTAGCACAATATCTTCCTACATAGAGAACCATGCCATATATAAGTCTCTAAATAATACAACACAAATTCAAACAGCATTCACTAAAGCCATCTGAATGAAACCGAAATCAAGGCAGAATATCCCGTGCAGTCCGCTTTGCAAGCACTTCATCAATACATCATATTTGATAAATATATTTTAGCATAAATATTTAAATGCTATTGTTAAAGCATTGTTTAAAAGGTTTATTGTTATTGTTTATGATCATTTAAAATTCTTCAGGTATTGAATATTATGCAGTATACTTTACAGTGTTAAGATGTAAACACTTAAAGCAAAAAGTAATGAAGATATATTTTCAGAAGTATATTTTCACAACCAATATTGCTGCAAATTATTATTTTTAATTATAATTTTATGTCGCAAGAAATCAGAAATACCCCATCTCCCCAAAGATGTAAACAGGGAAACATTGCTTTTATAGTTGAATCAGAACAAACGACTAAAGTGTAAAGAAACAAAGTGCATATGAAATGTGAAGAGCTGTGGGGCGTGAGGACTGGGATTGAGAAACGCTGCTGTATGGATAACTAGCAACTTATTTATACATTTCAGATATACAGTAAAAAGAACCAACTACTGTGTTAAATGTTTCATTTGTTAGATCAAGTAGTTAATAGGGCTGGGCAATAAAATCTGTATTCATTGACCGCACACCATTGTTAATAACGTTTTAAAAAATATTCGGTATGAAGGCTATAGTTTTATTAAAATGTGTCTGCTGACCGCGCCTTGGAAGCAGTGCCATTAAGCTTGGGGTGCAAGTTTGTCATTTGCAGTGGAGGCGCGCGACTTACACTTTTTCAGGTACACCTAATTGAAAAACATCTGAGCTTTTCTGAATGCCACATGCGCACCGCGATTCATGCAAGTAGAACTAACCAATCTGCTTCACACTTTGTATGGAATATACACATTTTAGTAATAACGGCAGACTAATTACCTCAGACAAACACAGTTCACCCAAACACTGCAGTGCTTTTTACTTTTCTCCATGTACTTGTATCGGAGCTGCAGCAATGGTTTGTTCGTTTGTCATCCTCTGAGAAAATGGTTGATGATCACCTAGTTAGAGAAAGACGGCAGGGGAGCACGACAGCAGAATGCAGTGAAAATGGTAAAGGAAACCACGTGTGTGCGCATGTCACTTCAGGTCAGAATAACAACACAAGCGAAACTGGGTGCCGTATAGCTGCAGTGAAGAGATTGTAAATATAAAAAGAATGTAAGAATGTCACCAGAGTGGCTTTTTGGTTTCTTTTCTTGTGCAGCCCAGCCACTAGCTCCCCATCTGAAAGTGTTTTTAGCATAGTGGTAATGTAGTCAGTCATCCAACTTCACAATTTGTAATGCTGCAATATGCACTTGAATAATGATGGTTAGTTCCTTTACTTGAAAGCTCAGATTTGCTTATAATTAGTTTTGTTTAGTTTAAGGTTTAGTGTATCATTATTATAAACACCTTCCAGATGTTGATCTACCTAAAATTTGCTTTGATTGTTTAGCGTTTACACTTTACCATTGCACACACTTTATAACATTTTAATTATCAAGTTTAAGAGTCTCTTTTACACTTATGTTTATTTTATTATAAAGATATCATATATTTAGTTTAAAGATTTTTGTTTTTGACTATTAAATCTGTTTGCCTTATTAATGCTTGTAAATTAAAATAAAGTGGTTAAATAAAAAATCTTAATATTCCTAAATAAATTGTTAAAAAAATATTCAATTATCCATATCGAACCATATGAAACATAATATTGTAATAATTTTTTTGCTATATCGCCAAGCCCTAGTAGTAAACATGCAATTATAACATGCATTATAAGTTCAGAACTGTGAAAAACTCAAATAATTGTTTACTTCATCAACAACAACAACAACAAAAAGTCAAAAAATAAATATAAATAAAAATTCGCAATCTGGGATCAGGTGCTTGAGCAGAATGTCAAATAGCCTAGATCTGATGTATTGTGACATATTTGCCTGGCCTTTAAAACTTGACATTTAAGCTGTGACCAGAAGTAGCCTATGTATGTCACACATATAATGCCACATATAAGACAAACATAACTTCAGGTCAAGGTTCAGGTGGTCAGACCCTGCTGGACTAAGATTTGTTTCTCTATTGACAGGCACTTAAAAGAACACTCATTTTACAAAGTTCTGTAGTTTTTTTAATTCATTCATCTGATCACATCCAGACTTTTAGATTAGCACTTGAAGGAGAGTAAACAGTGAGTGACTTTCTTTTTTGGGTAAACTATCCCTTTAAATCACACAGTCCTATTCCACTTGATGGTAGTTTTCTTTTTCCAACAACATCCTCAAAAGTTTTCTGATAAAATCTCTTAAAATAAAGCTGACTTAAGAAGTGTTATTGTCTTATTTTAGTCACAGACTTTCTAATGTTATAAAACAAATTTATTTATACTTTTTGACAGATTTAGCATTAACTGCTACTCTTAAACACACCGCATGGAGTGCTTTTTCAGTGTGAACCAGCTCAAACTAATTGCATCTTGTTGTCATTTCCAAAAACGTAACTGGGGTTTAACACAATTTTTACCCTATGATACAAGTGAATGACTTAAAAACAGGAATGTTCAATAAGTGTTGAATAATGATGGCAAAGCTCAGCTATAAAACACAAATAAATCCTTTAGCTTAAAAATATTGTATTGAAATTATCACTTTTAATATGACATTTAACTGTTACTAATAGGCACTGGGGTAAAGTTGGTTTTATATTCAAACATTTCCTCCTTAATAATATAATTTCAGAAAAATATTGTTTGCAAATTCTAAATAGGGAAAATCCTATTAGGAGCCAATGCTTATCAAAGTACAACACAGTTCACTGTCAAATAAACAGTGCTAAGTCAGGTGATTCAACAGTGACTTCAGACCGAATTTGCAAAGTAGCATGGTAAACAATACAGGGACCGTGTCACTGTTCAAAAACGAACAACTGTGCGAACATAAAACCAACCTTACCTCAATTTAATAGGCCTATCCGCTTGTTAAATCGTGGCGTGAGAAATACTGTTTCCAGGTCCAAGCCGCTACTCATTTCAATTGAGAAAATATTTGTTTATGACCACTTTTTAGTCATATCACACATTAAAGAGAATTTTATATAAAATCATGGTGAACACAACAGTCTCTGGACTTGCTGCATCACAGACACCAATATTTTAACAATTTATAAAAAATGAATCACTTTCTGGCCATCGGATATCAGGCATGGATATGTATATTGTGATCGTGATTTTCAAAAGCATTACATCGTTTGATAAACGTATATTATTGCCATACATTATTACCATACATTTTGATACAGCGTTTGGACCGGGAAGCTCCTTCACGTGACATCACACTTAACAAGCAGATATTTTAAACAAAAAACTGAATCTTCAGTAAAGCTTAAATTTGTAGATAGTTTCAAAGTGTCTCAAAGTGATTGATTATTTTGATTCTGTGTGTATGTCTATGCTATCTACTCCATAATTCATTCATTCTTTCATTTTCTTTTTGACTTAGTCCCTTTATTAATGTGGTGTCGCCCCAGCGGAATGAACCGTCAACCTATGCAGCATATGTTTTACGCAGCGGTTGCCTATCCAGCTGCAACCCATTACTGAGAAACATCCACACATACTCATTTGCACACATACACTACGGACAATTTTAGCTTACCCAATTCACCTATGCTGGATGTCTTTGGACTCTTTGTGGGGGAAACCGGAGCACCCGGAGCGGCCCAGCTGAGGCTTGAACCAGCAACCTTCTTGCTTTGAGGCGATTGTGCTACCCACTGCACCACCGTGTCAACCACTCCATAAACCATTCACTTTTAATAGTTTAGGGGTACGTTTTTATTAAGGAAACTAATAGTTTAATTTATCAAGAAAGAAGGTATCAAATCAATCTAAACTGACAGAAGAACCCTGAAAATAACTTTCCATTTATCAAAGATGCATCACATATTAACGGAAAATAAGTTACAACATTGTAATGTTTTTGTTCACCAAATCAACATACTAAAATTATTTCTAAACAATCATGTAGCACTTAAAACTAGAGCAGACATGCCCAAAGTAGGGCCCATTGTGACATTTGATTTGGCCCACCATCTCATCAGAGAATGATAAAGAGGGTTGGGGCAATGCCTCTAACAGAGATCAGAACAGAGATCGTCCTTTCTAATTTGATGCAACCTTTTTTGTTTGTTTGTTTTATTGTTGAGCTACAAAAAGCTAATTGAAATTAAATGTTTCAATTAAATGTAATTAATTGGAGATTTTAAAGTCTAAACACTGTCACTGGACAAATAGAGGACTATGCAGAAGACATCGGCGAGCAAATCAAGGCAAAAAATTGTGCAATGGTAATAGTGTTTTTTATTGTAATAAGTTCATATATATATATATATATATATATATATATATATATATATATATATATATATACACATATATATATATATACACATATATATATATATATATATATATATATACATACACATATACATGTATATATACACACACACACACACACACACACACACACACACACACAAGTTAATATAAAGCAAAGTTTTTAGGTTTTTTTATATTAATAAATGAAGTAGAAAATTACGTTTGGCCCACTAGCCTTAATAAAGTTTGGTTTTTGGCCCTTCATACGAAAACGTTTGGGCACAGTAATGAGGTATTGAAAATTCAGCTTTGCCATGACAACAGTACATTATACTTTAAACTTATTAAAAGTTTTTAAAACTTCAAAATATTACAGCGGAGCTTTTCATTTATGAAATAAATTCTGTCTTGCTGACTATAAGAGACCTTAAAAAATCTATTAACTCCATAACTTTTGAACACTATAATAATAATAATAATAATAATCATTTTTGATGATTGTTGATATTGAACATACTTAGAAAAGCTTTATTCTAAAACACTTTACAACATTTTTAAAACAAATTCTACTGACAATGATGTTAGCCAAGTTTGAAACTGATCGAAAAAGACTTGTTCATACTGGTGAAATATATAGATCGAGTGAAAACTTCTGATGATTTACACAAACACTCTTGACTCAACATAGTCATCTAATTCTGCTCTAATTCTAAACGATGGGAGACAGATATGCAAATACAGAAAACAAATTTTGTAAAAATGTATAAGCATCTACTTAACAGACATGAAAGTCTTCGATCACATAAACGAACAATTCTAAAAAAAACTACAAATTGAAACATGCTGTTCAGTATACCAAAATATCACCAACCATGAAGCATCAATAACAACTCAGTGGTACAGAAGCACTAGTCGACAGATCTGGAATGATGCATGTCCCCTTTCATGACAACATGAGTGTATTATCATTCTAACAGCAGAAGCATAATACGTTCGACCATCTTAAAACTTCTTTTTGATCAATCTGTTATATGAAACCATCTCATATCATCTCAGACATAAATTTATCAGATAACATAAAAAGTGTGCAATAGTTACAGTAACAACAAATAACGACACATGACTTGTGTAAGTAATTTGTGTATTCATAATGGTAAAAGTGTCTGCTTCCATCCCTTAAAATAAGGCCTAAAGATCAAATACACTTTCCAAATTACTTTGATCGGTCTTTCTAAAAATCGGCTTGATCCAGAGTTGTGAACTATGAGAACTGGAACAAAAGCAGACTCCTGCAGAATGTAGCTGGGTGGCTAAAATACTCTACTGTCACGCATGTTGGCCTACTGAGCAAAGTGAAGTACTTAACATCACGGACTACTTCAGATGAAGATGTTTTAAGACACCGAAACATTCTGTAAAGTTAAAGTTCTCGCTGACATACCTTCCGCAAAACTGTCAACGCCGGGTGAGATCAAAACAGTCGGCTGTAGGACCTAAACACTGCGCGCACGTTGTGAGGATGGCGCCATCCACTGTGCCTGCTGTCGCACTAAAGTGACGTAAGCGCGTTGCTTTAGCCAAACAGTCTTTAAAGAAATTTTTGGCGATAAAAAAATTTGATAAAAAGTGATTTTGATTTACTTATTTTTTTAATCTAAGTTTTTATTATGGTGGTAGGTACATTGACTGTAAATTCAACCATTTAACGGTTATGTTGTAGTTTTACTTTTATCTAAAACTGATTATAACGTTTTCTTAGATGAAAAAAGAGGGAGCTATTTTGAGCTTGTTGTTTATAGATATGAAATATAAATATAATGAAGAAAACCATGTATAATTTCAGATTAAGTTGTTGTAAATCAAGAAAGCTGGGGATTTAGGTGGGATTTAGTTGATAGAGGAGCCCATAATATAATATAATATAATATAATATAATATAATATAATATAATATAATATAATATAATATAATATAATATTTATTACTTGAAGTTGTTACAAAATTGTTCTGGGTGTATTAAATAAGAAAAAAAATTAATATATTAAAATATTTTTTAATTCATTCATTTTCTTTTCGGCTTAGTCCCTTTATTTATCCCCACCCGGAGGAAACTCACACAAACACAGGGAGAACATGCAAACTCCACATAGAAATGCCAACTGACCCAGCCGAAGCTCGAACCAGCAACTTTCTTGCTGTGAGGCGATTGTGCTACCCACTTAGCCACCCCACCCTGCTGCCCTCAATATTTTTATATTTATATATTTTATATAAATATATTTAAATTATATATAAAATATAGTTATAATTTAAAAATAAATAAATCCCTCACATTGGGATGCACGAATATAACTTTACAACTAAATGACTGAAAATTGCAATACTGCCTAATAATAATTATAATTACAATAATTATCGTTATTATTTATTTTTTGTTGTTGTTTATAATTAATGTTTTAAAAAAACATTATTTTAAATGTGAATGCATGTTATACATATTTTTTATTGTGAACATAATTACAACAAAGTAGGCCTTGTAGTTTACTTTACTTTACTTTACTTTACTTTACTTTACTTCACTTTACTTTAGTTTTTGCTTACATCCAGGAGGATAATCACACATGATTGTATTTACATGTATTGTCCAGCAGGTGCCGCACAACTATCACAATTCTTCAATCAACTGCAGCTTACGCGATAAAGTCATTCACGCTATCCAAACCTAAAATCACCCAGCAGCACTGTATGTGTGTTTAGATTTAGGTAAAGTTGCATAGTCCGACTGTTGACTATCCGACTGTGGGTGGTCTGAAGACCTGCAGACTGAAGCTGAGCTTTCCTCGGAGTTTACACTCTGACACACACAAGTTTCCTAATTACTGTACTTGGCACAGAACATGACTCATTGTAGGTTGATAGAAAAGTGGGCAGCATAATGAAGCAAGTATTAAGAAACTATCCTTTATTATTATGGAAACAATAGTTTGATTCTAAAATCGGTGTCTAAAATGATTATTAAAATTGGTAATTCCACTATGAAACATACAAAATAATTGTTTTAAATGTATTGTTGTTGTTGTTATTTAAAACAATAATGGCCAAAAGCAGCTTCCAGTTACATTAAATTTAGTACAAATATCAAATTGTTTAAAATAATCATTAGTAATCTATCTTATAATTTTTATGAATATATAAATTAATTGTTAAAATGTATTGATAATGATAATGTTATGACAATAATTATTATTAACACATTCAGGATTACACAGCTCTTAAATCAGTCTGTAGTAGCACTAAAAAAGTCTATTTGATCTCAAACTAAAACATAATATAAAATATATTTTAATAAATTACAATTTCATCATGAAATATACCAAATAATTAGCCTTATTATATGTATTAATAAGGGTTAGGAGTTTATTTTTCATTGTTAGAATACGATCAGGATATTACATGGCTCTGATTAAAATATTTTGATCAGTCTGAGTTTATTTTCAAACATTAAAAGATTCAAAATGGTTAGAATCTGAAATGATAATAACTGCTGTTGTTGTTGTTTTGGTTGTCTTAGGAATTTTATTTATAGATCTATATATATGGGCTCTCAGTGGGTGACATAAAAAAATGACTATACGAATA
The DNA here is from genome assembly GCF_903798145.1 of Danio aesculapii. NCBI lineage: Eukaryota > Metazoa > Chordata > Actinopteri > Cypriniformes > Danionidae > Danio > Danio aesculapii. Next base: position 21,564,396 of record NC_079442.1, on the reverse strand, counting down.
AACCACTTGTAAGCTGGTTGCACTGCATGGTACTGGTTGCAACCACAGCTTGTGTTACAGAAAAGGGGGAAAGTTCTTTTCTGTAGGAGGATGTGGGCTCATAACCAATATCACAGAATCACAAAAGATTTCCAGTCAGAATCTGGTTCAGCCCACTTTCACCATTTTTAAAAATGTAATTGAATTAAATTAAATGTTTTATTTTTTTATTATTTATTATTATATTTTTGTGAAATGAATAAGCAGGGTTTTTGCTATAAACAGTACTTATTAAATGTCTTAACATTCTCACAGAAAATGAGAGAGTAATACAAATAAATGGTTATTAGATTTTTTAATAGATTATTTATTAAAGTCATTAAAGATGCATTAAATATGGTCACACTTGTAATTTTAAAGTGTATTTGTAAGCAGTTTATTGATATTTGTTAACATTAAATAAAAAAATAGCATAATGGTTAATAATTTAAACAGATATGACATTTTAAAATCTATTAATTAAGTAAAATATATTATTAAGTAAAATATAATTAAGCAAATATTTATATTTAAAACATTTAGCATGGTGTTATGCTTCATTAGCCTACTACATGATGTTAGGCTTATAAATAGGCTACACTTAATCATGTCATATATAGTTGATTGAATTGTTATCCTCTAGTGCTGGCAGGCCTGTAGCCAGGCGAGGTTCGGGTGGTTCGAAAGACCTACCCCTCACTGACGAGGGTCCAGAATTTGTCCCATGAGCTCATTTGTCCTATTTTGACAGCTTTGCTATTATAAATGAAAAAAAATAACCTATCAAAAAAGGTTGTTGTGACTTCAGCTAAACTGTTTTAGCCAATACAAACAATTGTTTTTCATGAGTCCAACATCCAGCTGTGCAAGAAAACATACAATATGATGTTAAGTAAAGTCATCTTTCGCTACTGTATTGTTTTTAAATAAAGAAAACATTGTACAAGTGACTTCATTCTAAATCTTGGCCCTTATTCTTGAAACAAAAAGTGATCGATAAAAAGGTGTGAAGCACCAAAAAGTGTCCTATATTATAAATAATTTGAATACTAATTTGGCTATTGCTGTTGTAATCCGTGATTTTTCAAATGTAGTGTTTTTTTTTTACCAGAGAGGCTACAAAAATCATGAAGCTTTATATTATTATTATTATTATTATTATTATTATTATTATTATTATTATTATTATTATTATTATTATTATTATTATTATTATTATTATCATTATTATTATTATCATCATTATTATTATTATTATTATTATTATTATTATTATTATTATTATTATATGACAGACCCATAGACAGCCTATTAAAATGAGTAGTTCTTTTTTCTCAAAAAAGTGGACCTTTTTTCAGTTATTCGCCTCATTTCTAATAAATTATTAGTTTTAAATATTGCACTTTAGTGACATTTTAAGCATCGAAGCACAAATTTTAGCTGGATTAGCTTGTTGGATAGTTATCATTACCACACTTTTAGATGCACCAAATATATTTCCTATATTTTTGTCAAAGTGCTTACCATACTATTTTATGTTTACAAAAATGTGTGTTTATTTACAAATGCGCGAAATGTACGTTATTACAGTTTTATAAATAATTTTATGAGATTAGAATTTTAAATAAAATTCTTTTAACAAAAAATATAAAAGGGAGGTGGGCAGGGGCGGATTTAGTGATTTTGGGGCCCTAAGCAATTCCAGCCAATGGGCCCAAAAGCTCCAAAATGCACCTTTAGTATTTTTATTTTTTATTTTTAATTATTATATCATTTTTTTTCCATTATCATTCGATCTCGTTTTCTACATTTCATCTTTATGCAAAATAATAATTACATGTAAATCATCTTGAACATTTTTTTGAAACAATTTGTTTTCTTAAGTTGAATTCACAACTAAACTTAATAAATGAATTTTCGGTTTTAAAACTAAGTCTGGTAACACTTTATTTTGATGGTCTATTTGAGTGTTAGTAGACTGTCTGTTTGATATCTGTTGATATGCTCCTTCAACAGACATTTAACTGACTATAAGAAACTTTGCAAGTACAAGTCAACACTAACCCCAACCCTAACCTAACAGTCTACTTATAATCTAATGAGAATTAGTTGGCATGTAGATGCGATGTAACTTAAATTCAACAAACAGGCCATCAAAATAAAGCATGACTCTAAATCTTTACTGATTTGACTGCTAGACTGGTCCATGATTGAAAGTGGGGGACACATTTGCGCAGATGTAATAATTACGTTTAAATGAAATATTTTAGACCCTGACCATACAAAATATTACAGAAAACAATGTTATATAAAATTTATAGTATCATTTATACTTTTAGGTATTTATTTGGGGGCCCTCGGATTTCCTGGGGCCCAAAGTGGCCGCTTACCTTGCTTATTGGTTAAATCCACTGCTGGGGGTGTGTTTTTCCAACCACCCGAACCCCCATCACCACCCCTCCCCCCACCACCTCCTTTTATTATTTTTATCATTTATTATTATGTTTTCATTTTTTATTGTTCGTATTACGTGGACAAATTCTGACTGAAGAAAGTTGAATGTGCTGACCAATTTGTTATTTGCCTAATAAATGACAATAGGTTACACTTTTTTTAATTTAAAACTTTAACACATACCCATTTTTTATGATATATGATGTAATTAATTTGTATTATAAAAATAAGTATTTAATCATATTTCTTTTTTCTAAATCTTTAGGAAATACTTTTGGTAGGCTACGTCAAAAGTGTGGTTATGATGACCACCTGATAAGCTAATTCAGCTACAAATAGTGCTTAAAATGTCACCAAAAATGCAGTATTTAAACCTAATAATTAAATAGAAAATGAGACGAATAACTGCGAAAAGGTCCACTTTTGGAGAGAAAAAAAAGAACTACCTGTTTCACCAGGCTGGTTACAGGCCTGTGCTGCTATCTTTGATTTAAAAGACTAACTCACAGACTGAACTCAGGTTGTTACCCTTATCCAGATGCTCTCCACATGTGTTTTAATAGCAAGTCTATGGCTCTTTCATGCATTAGCGGTCGGCGGCGGCTGAGCTCGCCATTACGTAAGTGACCGATCTAACGACTGACCACAGCAACTGCACGAGAATGTCCAGTTCAGCAGAATTTACTATGAGAGAGCAAATGCTGTCCAGCAGACTGAGAAATGATGAGATCAAATTCAGCCACCCAATGATCTAACTCTATTGCATTGACGCCGGTCTCTGCTGACAGGAGAACACGTGTTTCTCATAGGAAAATCCTTTCATAAACAGTGCGGCTCGTAAAGCAAAGCCAAGCACACTACAGTTGTTGAATGTCACTGAACTCAAGTAACCCAGTTTAAGGTGAGACCATCACGCTCTCGGCCAATCAGGACGAGGTAGAATCATGCAGCTGCTGTGGACCAATCAGCGCGCTGTATTTGTTTTCCTCTACATTTTCTTTGTAAATACTATTTTAATCGTTCACACCCACAGAGACGAGTACCGTGCGATGGCGCTTTGTTAATCCGCCTCTCACTTTTTCTTTCATGGCTTCATTTTTGTTCTTTAACGTTAGTCACCCTCTAATTACACACTTATGAGAACAGAAAAGGAATTTCACAGTGATGCCACGCAGTAGACACATTTTTTGGTTTTCCCAAATATCTTTTAGTGAAAAGCTTAAAAAAACAGTGTGTGAAAACATTTTTAATAATCTAAAGAAGGCCTTTTCTAAGATTTTTTTGTGGGTTCTGTGATTAGTGAAGCATTGAGTCTATCTATCTATCTATCTATCTATCTATCTATCTATCTATCTATCTATCTATCTATCTATCTATCTATCTATCTATCTATCTATCTATCTATCTATCTATCTATCTATCTATCCATCCATCATCCATCCATCCATCCATCCATCCATCCACCCACCCACCCACCCATCCATCCATCCATCCATCCATCCATCCATCCATCCATCTATCTTCCATCCATCCATCTGTCTGTCTGCCTGTCTGTCTGTCTGTCTGTCTGTCTGTCTGTCTGTCTGTCTGTCTGTCTGTCTGTCTGTCTGTCTGTCTGTCTTTTCAGTCTGACAGTTGTCTGTCAGTCAGTCCGTCCGTCTGTTTGTTCGTCTTTTCTTTGTCTTTTCTTTGTCTGTCTGTCTGTCTGTCTGTCTGTTTTTTCTGTCTGCCTGTTGTCTGTCTGCATGCCTATCTATTTATTGATCTTTCTGTCTGTCTGTCTGTCTGTCTGTCTGCCAGCTGTCTGTATTTCTATCTATCTGTCTGTTTGTCTGTCTGCCTGCCTGTCTGTCTGTTTGTCTTTTGAGTCTGCCTGTTGTCTGCCTGTTCATCTGTTTGCCTTTTCAGTCTGCTTGTAGTCTATTTGTCTCTCCTTCTGTCTGTCTGTCTGTCTGTCTGTCTGTCTGTCTGTCTGTCTGTTTGTCTTTTCATTCTACTTGCTGTATGCCTGTCTTTTCAGTCTGCCTGTTGTCTGTCCGTCAGTCTGTTCATCTGTCTGTATGTCTGTTTGTCTTTTCAGTTAGCCTGTTGTCTGTCTGTCCGTCCATCTCTCTGTTTGTCTTTTCATTCTGCCTGTTGTCTGTCTGTTTGTCTTTTCAGTCTGTGTGTTGTCTGTCTGTTTGTCTTTTCAGTCTGCCTATTGTCTGACTGTCTGTCCGTCTTTTTGTCTTTTCAGTCTGCCTGTTGTCTGTCAATCTGTTTGTTTGTCTTTTCAGTCTGCCTGTTGTCTGTCTGTCAGTCTGTTTGTCTTTTCAGTCTGCCTGTTGTCTGTCAATCTGTCTGTTTGTCTTTTCAGTCTCCCTGTTGCCTATCTGTCTGTCTGTTTGTTCGTCTGTCTGTTTTCACTTTTGAGTCCGCTTGCTGTCTGTTTGTCTTTTCATTCTGCCTGTTGTCTGTCTGTCTGTCTGTCTGTCTGTCTGTCTGTCCGTCCGTGTTTGTCTTTTCAGTCTGCCTGTTGTCTGTCTGTCTCTGCTTGTCTTTTAAATCTGCCTGGTGTCTGTCTGTTTGTCTTTTCAGTCTGTGTGTTGTCTGTCTGTTTGTCTTTTCAGTCTGCCTGTCGTCTCTCTGTCTGTCTGTCTGTCTGTTTGTCATTTCAGTCTGCCTGTTGTCTCACTTTCTGCCTGTTTGTCTTTTCAGTCCGCATATTGTCTGTCTGTCAATCTGTCTGTCTGTCTGTTTATCTGTCTGTCCATCTGCTTTGTGAAACACTTCTGCTGGACTTCAGAATAGGCTGCATTATACACTGTTTAGCGATGAAATCTTTTCCTAAAACAATAAAACACTTATATGAATTCTTGCATTCCAGCAAGTGCAAAACGTCATCCTTGAATCTGTGCCATCTTGAGAAGTCTGTGGTTTCCATGCAAGTTTTAAGATGAGAGAGCTTGCTGTAACCCTGTAATATTTCACTGTCCTGCCACGCTGGGGTGAGAGGGGTTAGTCTCACTTTGATGTGTGTGGGAAAAGTCTACCTTCAGTGGGATTTGGGGCCTTGTGATTTACAGTAAAAAAAAAAAAAAGAGAGAAGTCATGAGAAAACAATTTGACCCCCAAACATTGTTTATCCAGGAGTCCAGTTGTGTCTGAACATGATTCACTGTGATTTCCTCTGTATCATCTTGTTGCTTTTCTGTGGAATAATTTTTTGGAAATGGTGCAATTACTTACGATAATAAGCCTCCACAGCTGTATTCACTTAACTCAAGGGCCTCCAGTAAAGCATGACACTATCAAGTTCTTTGGCTCTTTCTATAGTAAAGTGAAGGTTAAAAAATGAGTCTTTCTATTTATCTTCCAAGCATACCATGCTGACTCACATTTATAGTCTACACAGTTACATTCTCTCTTATGCACCATGCAGGCACTTTGTTAGAAACACTTCTATCTTTCTGTTTGTATAGAGTTGTTTTATATTTTTATACTTTGTACTTTTTTTCTACAGCCACATACTCTATATCTCAATATCTAAAGTTTTAAATATTTTAATTTGGAAGACCCACCCCTCAATAAAAAAGATTCAGAATTTGTTCCATACATGGGCTCCTATTTTGACTGCTATGCCATCATGGTAATGTATGATGCATGGAAAAATGCATGGTAAAATAACCCATTGAATAAGGCTTTAAGACCGAGCGGAATCCTCTGTTGGCTGACACTTCGATGTGACTTCAGCTAATTAGTTTTAGCCAATGCTAATATATATTTTTCATGGGTCCAACATCCAGCTGTGCAAGAAAACGTACAATCTGATGGAAGAGAAGTCATCTTTCACTACTATATTGTTGAGAAAACATTTTAAATCAAAACTTTTATTCTAAATCCTGGACCTTATTCTTGAAAAAAAACATGACCAATAAAAAGGTGTGAAGCACCAAAAGCAGACTATATTAAAATTACTAGTACTATTTTGGCTAAAATATTCAAAAAGTGTGGTTATGCTGACTATCTGACAAGCTAATTCAGAATAGTGCTTAAAATGTGACTAAAATGCAGCATTTAAATGTCATAATTAAATAGAAAATGAGGTGTATAATGGCAAAAATGTCCACTTTTTGAGAAAAAAGAACCACCCCTCTCACCAGGCTGGCCACGGGCCTGAAACCTTACACTGTTAACCATTTCCTGTTGTTTTCCTGTTGTCAACCATTTCCAGCAGTTTGCCAGTAACTTACTGTAAATCAATTACAGCAAAAATACTGTACTTATATTCACAGCACCATTTATGTTGTTAAATGTGTTTACAAAATTGGTCTTTATTGTAAAATATACAGTACAGTTAAATCAATTACAATGCAACTTTAAAATATAGTAACATACTGCATAACTTTCCTATGATAAAACAAAGTTTGTATTACAGTTAAATATTGTGTAATTGATACATTTATAAAAATCGTTAACAGTGTATTTAACAGGCAACCTGCCTTTCAGTTTCACTGACTTTGTAAGACAGAAAAAACAGAAAGACAGCTAAATAAAATGTATAAAACAGACTGTTACTGCCCTAGAGACAACATCAGACATACTGGTGGCATCTACAAAATGTTGGCAGAATGTTTCAAAGAGAAAAAAACATTCAGGATTTTTTTTAATGGCTTTTGACCTCTAACTTTATAAAATGTCAGCTGTGGGTGAATGTATGAAAATGAAATTCATATACAATAATTATCACATCCAAGTAAGAATACTCCTACATGCTCACACAATCTGACAATCGAAACTTTTTGAACAAGACACCCAACCATTTCCTGCCATTGTGTGTATGTGTGTGTGTGTGTGACAGCTGTGTCAAAGTGATCCACTATAAAATGTGTAGTTCACCCCAAAATGGAAATTTGCTCAGTATTTGTTTATTTACTGTTTACTACATTTTGAAGAAAGCTGAAACCCTGTCACCATTAACTTTCATAGTATGTGTATGCCATACTATAGTATGGCATACACATACTATGAAAGTCAAGGGTTACAGGTTTCCAGTTTTTATCAAAATATCTCCTTCTGTGCTCAACCAGGTAAATGACAGGAAAATAAGGACAATTTAAACAAAAATGTGGGAACTATCCCTATAAACCCTACAGAAGGTTTTAAAACTCATGCTTGGCTTTGAGAGGTGTAATTAAGAGATTTTAAATAAGCTGTAACATCCAGTTCTAGTTATTTATGTCATCACCATGACTTTTTTTTTCATGCAAAACTTTTATTATCATGCTTTCAGACATTCCATGCATACCTGAAATGAATTCCAGAAACGTTATGAGACGTTATGTTTGGTATGAATTTAAACATCCTTTTCAGTCCGAATGGAGGACACGTACACTCAGTACAGACATGCCCTTGTTGTTCAATGCCTTACTGAAAGTGATTGAGCAGGTTTTTATTAAAAAATACTCTGTACTTCCTTTGCATATCTGCGGGCAACTGAATATTTATTTTGTTAAACTTATAATACATATTTATTAAATATAAAATATTGTATATTTTTAAGGTAAAGTCTAGATGGGATACAGCTCTGGATACGCATATGCTCACTGTACAATTCATATTTTTACATCACTGTGAATGGTATTTTAGGGTCACGGTGAGGGTAGGCGTTAATAAAAACTATTAAATGAATAATACTTGGTATAATTACTGATTTTACTTTTCTGTGAGGGTGGCTCAGTGGTTAGCACCATCGCCTCACAGGAAGAAGGTTGCTGGTTCGAGTCCTGGCTGGGCCTGTTGGCATTTCTATGTGGAGTTTGCATGTTCTGCCAGTGTTGGCGTGGGTTTCCCCCACAGTCCAAAGACATGTGCTATAGGTGAATTGAATAAACTAAATTGGCCGTAGTGTATGTGTGTGCATGTGAGATTGTATGGGTGTTTCACAGTACTGGATTGCATCTTGAAGGGCATCCGCTGTGTAAAACATATGCTGGATAAGTTGGCGGTTTGTTCTGCTGAGGCGACCCCTGATGAATGAAGAGAAGCCGAAGGAAAAGGAGTGAATGAACTTTATTGTGATGGCTGGGTTTGAGGTCGGGATAAGGGTAATGAAATACAATTAATGGAAAATTTAATTAATAATCTAAACATTTACTTCCAACTGCAGCTGTATCTTTTATAGTTCAACAACTTATTTTCAGGTAGAGTATTTTTGTCAGAAGCTTAGAAGCAGTATTGAAATGTTCAGATGGCCATTCACTAGAGCATTTCACTATTTAAATATTCAACTCTCAACCACGAGATCTGCAGCTTTCTATTAGATAGAGGGATTTCTATCTGTGCGAAACATATTTAGAAGATCAGACTGTGAATGATTTTATTTCCTATGATAGTTGGCCTGTTAATCCAACTTTTAATGCCAAGAGGTTTTCTATTCAAAGGCCATTTTTTCCCTCACATTCCTAATGGCCCCCGCTTGATTCCCATGAGAAATCGTGACATTTGTAGTTTGCTGAATCCTGGAAGACTCCATTTGTTTGAATGAACAAAGAGATGGTTTTGAATCTGGTTTTGTTCAGACTTAGAGATGTCAGGAGTCAACTGCAAAAATGCTTCACACAGAAAATCTGGACGATCCTTGCTTTCATAAAGGCATGAAGAAATACAGGATTTCTAAAGATGCATAGATGTCATTATAGTGGCCTATAGTGACTCTAGTTACAGGTGTGGTACATAACTTCAAAGCAATGAATCACAAGAAGCTGTTATGTGCTTAGCCTGTAACTTGAGTGAGGGGTTGCTCTACACTCTCAGAAATAAAGGTACGCGAGCTGTCTCTGGGGTGGTACCTTTCCAAAAGGTACAAATTTGTACCTTAAAGGTCCATATTAATACCGCAAGGGTACATATTAGTACCTAAAAAGTACAAAAGTGTTTCTCTTAAAAGTTTTAGGTACCTTTGAGGTACCAATATGGACCCTTTAAGTACAAATGTGTACCTTTTGAAAAGGTACCACCCCAGTGATAGCTCGTGTACCTTTATTTCTGAGAGTGTATGATACAAGACATACATTTCCATTTATGAAATGTTCCTTATTTCATTTTTAATGCCACTTTTAAAATTAATAAAAGGAACTTTTTTAAAAAACAAAATTTTTTTTTTTTACTTTTTAACCTTTAAAGACAGGTTTATTGTAAGCTCGTCCTGATCTTGCCAAGTGCTAGTTGTCCTGAGAACAACAAAATTTATGATCACCCAGGGACAACAACTCTATCAGCCAATCAAAACTTACAGTTGCTTTAAAACATTTCTCGAATCATCCTACACATTTGCAAAACAGAAAGTGCATTTTTTAAAACAACTCAAAACTGGCGATACACCAAAGATTACCAGCAAAAGCCATAATCCATGGTGTTTTGCTGTATTTGTACAAGTTGGTTTGAAAAATTCACTTACTATTTTGCACATTTCAAGGATGATTCGAGAAATTTACCAAAGTGACTGAGACTGACTTTTTTGATTCACTTCAACTGCTGACTATACTTTTCAGTTGATGGTTCATGAGATACACATTTGTTAGAGAAAGTTACAGTAAGATTCACCTGGGAGTAATTTACCAATTTAGAAAAAAAAAAAAACAAGGAAAAAAGGTCTAAAGGAAATGCATAGAAATATGCTTGACATATTATGACAGATTGTTCAACCATTTTGCATGTAAAGACTAATGCTATGAACAAATGCCTTAATGTTGTGCTATACAGCAGACCATTTGATCAACATGACATAAGCAATTGATAACATAGGAAACAGAAGAGAATTGTACATAATTGTTCGCATGGATGTCCCAAAGCATTTACAAATTGTTCAAAGAAATGAGAAACTGCTTGTTTGATGTGCACATTTGAAGTGAATACAGGTAGTTTTGAGAATTTCAATTCTGATCAAAGAAATGTACCAAAGCAACTGATAAATAACTGTAACTGATTGTTTATGCTTTTTATAAACTTGTCAGTTCACATAAGTAAAGAAAATTGTATATATTAGAGGAATTTGTCCAGGAAACACTTCATTACCCTTGATGTTGTACAGAAAATGTCACCAGAGTGTTGCAGTGAGCAAAGAACTACAAAATAAATTTATTAGCGCCACCCATTTCAATAAAGTACCACAAATAAGATAATTCACTTGTCAGTTTCTCATCCTGTCAAAATACTTGCATATTTTGCCATAAACATTCAATATATTAATGTAACTTTAAAGGTTTTGGCCGCACATCTACTCAGCAAAGCACTTCTCAATGGTCCTCAAATGTAATGTACATCTTTGACTTGTTTATTTAACTTTTGTGGATTTTTTATTTATTTAATAAGGTTTCTGCGGTGTCTGCCAGTTGAGAAAAGTTGAGAAGAAATCATGCATCCAGTTTGTTATAAACCGCCTGCGTGTAAATATGTGCCATAACTTTACCCAATTGAATTTTGTGGCATTGTGACGTAATCTTTGTGTGACATGAATCTAGTTTCTTTCGTTTGGTTACAGTAAGCACACGCCAGCTTCAGTTCACTCGTGTTTAGAATTAGGTCATCTTTCTCTTATGTGCAGAGCTGTGTTTGTCAATGTGGTGCTGTGGTTTTCAAACTAACCAGGACAGATGGTGCAGCTGAGCATTTTAATCAAGCATGTTCACTTTTTATATGTATAGATGTTTGTTTGGATACATTTTACAATGATAATGGCAGGCTGCAATGTCAAGCAATGATACATTATGCACCATTATATGTCATTATAATGTAAAAACAGCTTTGAATACTTCTTTCTGTCAATCATTTCAACTTCCATACAATGCCACCTTTAATAAAAATAAAAAAAATATTTAAAAAAATGACAGCGCATTTGACAATACTTCTTTAAACACTTCTATAGTTTTTTTTTATTTTTTAAGTTAACTCAGTGTTACTTTATTATTTCATAACATTGTTAATTTAGGGGCATTTCTTTGTAATCATTTATAAAATTTACAACTAGTTTTTAAAACTATATGTATTCAAATAAATCAGTGTACTCTACCTGATAATACCTCTACCTGTCGATCGCAGTTGTAAAAGAAACAAATTATAACTTGATTTCTAGTTGATCATTTGAAAAAGAGGCAGAAGGTAGATTTTTCAGATGAATCAACTGTTAAACTGCATCTCAATCATCACTAATACTGCAGAAGACCTATTGGAACCAGCATGGACCCAAGATTCTCACAGAAATCAGTCAAGTTTGGTGAAGGAAAAGTCATAGGGTTACATTCAGTATGGGGGCATGCAAGAGATCTGCAGCGTGGATGGCAACATCAACAGCCTGAGGTATCAAGACATTTGTGCTGCCCATTACATTACAAATCACAGGAGAGGGCAAATTCTTTAGTAGGATAGCACTCCTTCTCATACTTCAGCCTTCAGATCAAAGTTCCTGAACGCAAAGAAGGTCAAGGTGCTCCAGGATTGGCCAGCCCAGTCACCAGACATGAACATCATTGAGCATGTCTGGGGTAAGATGAAGCAGGAGGCACTGAAGATGAATCCAAAGAATCTTGATGAACTCTGGGAGTCCTGCAAGAACACTTTCCTTGCCATTTCAGATGACTTTATTAATAAGTTATTTGAGTCAATGCAGAGATGTATGGATGCAATTGTCCAAGCTCATGGGAGTCAAACACAATATTAACTCTTTTTCCACTGCACCATGACTTTATATTATAAACTGTACATTACTTCTGTTAAGAATTTTGTCTAAGCAAAGTCAGACATAACTGTCCTAATGAAATAATTAAAGATCAAGGCATGATCATACTTTATTTTGCTAAATTAAGCGTAATCTAGAGGCCTTTTATTTGTTGTTCCTAAGACTTGGATAGTCATCAAGACTTTTGTATATTTTTTTCTAAATGGTTTCTTAGCAGTGCTGTCTCTTTATGAATGCATGCAACTGATTTCTACACAAACAGCCACGCATTTGCTACAAGGAAGTTTTGCAGGTGTTAACAGGATACAGAAAGCTTTAGATACAGGAATAAAACAGGAAAAACTGTACTATAATCCTAGAGGCCTTTGATATTAACACCATACCAGAAAATAAAAGCATTCTTTACCATCTGAAAGATCTAAGCTGTGTGAGCAAGTCAAAAAAAAAAAAAAAAAAAAAAAAACTGGTCCAACAAACAAACTGCTTACTGGTCAGGTGAGAGGAGGAGAGATTCCCAGAAGTTTACAGAGGTATCAGACATTTACTTGTTTGAACATGACTTTGATTGAAAGCAGCTTGATTCATGGCATTACACTGCTTAAGTGGTAAACTTCTCAAGTGGGTTCAATAAACTTGAGAAACATTTGGCTATACTAAGATTTACATTTACATTTAAAAATTTGTCATTTAGCAAATGTTTTTTTTTTTTTTTTTTTGTCCAACCCGACTTGGGTTTTTGGAATTCAACATGCAATACACATCGAAAAAATGCTCATTTTACAAAGGAACTGATGTTGCTTAAAAAATAAGAGCTAGAGTAAGAGATATACGACAGTTATTAATGTTATTATTATTTTATAGCCCTCAAGTGTTCATTTCAGAGTTTTCAGCTGCTGTGTGAATGCTACCAGTGATTCAGCAGTACTTGTGGGATTTGATTTATTTCTGTTTCACATGATGAAAACTCCTTTTGAAAAATCTTTGGACATTTCAATCGATGAAATTATGAACGTTGGAGTTTATTTAAAGAAGCACAAAACGGACAAGAATTCAGTTCAAGTATCCATACAATTCTCACACCCTATACTGACATTCCTGATCTTCTCTACACACCCATGCACATTCCAAACCTGAATCTTGAGTTTTCTTTCATTGCTTTACATAAAGACATCATTATTTCGCATTTTCGCATATTGTCTTAATCAGGGGTGCCCAAACTTTTTCATTTAAAGGGCCAAAAACCAAATATCATTATGAGCCGTGGGCCAAAAGAAAATAAACTATATTAAATTAAAGTTGCCATGGTTAATTTCCTAATTTATTTCATAATATTTAAAAAAATACATCAAAGATATTGCTTTAAAGCATATTAACTACTGCAATATAACTTTTAAAACGATAACTTATTGCAATAAAAACATAACAGTGAACAGTGGAGTTCAATGCTGAATACACTAATCAAGCAAAATCTGCCTTTGCCTTGATTTGCTCACCAGCGTCTCTCCATTGTCCTCTATCCATGATGTGACAGTACATTTAATTTAACAATATTTAATTTAAACATTTAATTTAAGTTAGCTTTTAACAATAAAACAAACAAAAGTTTACATTAGATTTGAAATGACAATCTCTAAAGCCTCTCCATCATTCTTTCTCTCTTCTTAGATGGGATGGTGGGCCAAATCAAAGGTTACCATGGGCCAACCTTGATCCTAGTTTGGGCATCTCTGGTCTTAAACAACCATAAAAATAGATTATAATTAATTATAATCTATTTTCTTAGTACAATTAAGTATCAGCTTATAAAACACAATGTAAGGGTAAGAGTGATGAAAGTTCACCTCCTTCGAAAGAAAGGACTTCTTTTAGCATTTTGTTGGTCAGCATTTCATCAGAGAGCTCTAAATCTCAGCAATGGATTGAATTCTTTAATTGTTATCTAACATTTCATGCAAATTTCATAACATTTTGTTCTAGGTCAGTCTAATGATAGCTTTTGTAATGGACTGATTTAGTTTAGCTTTTTTATTTAAACGCTTAACATGTTATAAAATATTTACAAATGATTATTTGTAATATGTTAATCCAAAGATTGCCTAACAAGCACATGGCAAAGTGTTTTACAATATCAATCTTATCAGACAGGTGTTTGTCATGTCATATACTAGGCATTTCCGTTCTCTTATCTGCACATTCACAACTCAGTGAGCTGATAAGAGGCAAGGTCACTCTGCTCCTGGTTGTAAAATTACATTAAGGAAAACTTATTTGGCAGTGTCATTACTAGATCTTCGCCATTATAGTTTGATGTTAATACTGATTAGGTAATGCAATACAGAAAGTTATGACTGCATGACCACATGATTTTGTTTAATAAGCTGAATCGTGAACTAAAAATGTTCCAGTTATACTAAGTTAGACTTAAATGTTAACTTTTTTGTATATTTTGGTAACACTTTACAATAAGTTTAACCTATTGTATTAATGTATAGTTAACTCATGTGCAGTATATGTAAAATAGCAGGATAGTAATATATATAAGGCATATGTATATTTTATCATATATTTTTTCATGTATTATTTTTTATTAGTGTTAAAAATTGTTGTTACATTTATTAATTCATTCATTCGTTTTCCTTTGGCTTAGTACCTTTATTCATCAGGGGTCACCTCAGTGGAATGAACCACCAACCACAACCCAGTACTGGGAAACATCCATACACACTCATTCACACACATACACTAGAGCCAATTTAGTTTATTTAATTCACCTATAGCACATGTCTTTGGACTGTGGGGGAAACTGGAGCACCTGGAAGAAAACCATGCAAACACGGTGAGAACATGCAAACTTCACACAGAAATGCCAACTGGCCTGTGACTTTCTTGCTGTGAGGCGACAGTGCTAACCACTGAGCCACTGTGTCACCCCTACATTTATTATAATTAAGCATGAGCTTATAAAAAATGAAGAAAGGGTTAGAGTAACGAAAGTTCACCTCCTTCTTAAGAAAAGCTTTATATTGGCATTTTTCAGGTCATTGTTTCAACAAAGAGCTTTGAATTTTAACAACGGGCTGAATTCTTTATAATTTATGTATTTCATAATATTCTATTCTAGGTCAGTGAAATGATTGTTTTAGACTCAATAAACTTGCCACTGAACTAATTAAAGTTGCAAATGAATGAAACGTTGTAGTATGTGTAAGAAGAGAAATTGGATAAAAAATGTTTAGCTTATAAGTTTTTAGGTGTTCATTACGTTAAATAGATTTAAAATATACAACTACTTGATTTTAGATAAACAAGCAGAATTACACTCACTGGCCATTTTAATAGGTACACCTTACTAGTACCGAGTTGGACCCCTTTTGCCTTCAGAACTGCCTTAATCCTTTGTGGCATAGATTCAACAAGGTACTGGAAATATTTCTCAGAGATTTTGGTCCATATTGACATGATAGCATCACACAGTTGCTGCAGATTTGTCGGCTGCACATCCATGATGTGAATTTCCTGTCCACCACATAAAAAAGGTGCTCTATTGGATTGAGTTATGGTGACTGTGGAGGCCACTTGAGTACAGTGAACTTGTTGTCATGTTCAATAAACCAGTCTGAGATGATTCATGCTTTATGAAATGGCGCGTTATCCTGCTGGAAGTAGCCATCAGAAGGTGGGTACACTGTGGTCATAAAGAGATGGACATGGTCAGCAACAATACTCAGGTAGACTGTGGCATGGACTCAATGCTCAATTGGTACTAATGGGCCCAAAGTGTGCCAACAAAACATCCCCCACACCATTACACTGCCATCACCAGCCTGAACCGTTGATACAAGGCAAGATAGATACATGCTTTCATGTTGTTGATGCCAAATTCTGACCCTACCATCTGAACGTTGCAGCAGAAATCGAGACTCATCAGACCAGGCAACGTTTTTCTAATCTTCTTTTGTCAAATTTTGGTAAGCCTGTGCAAATTGTAGCCGCAGTTTCCTACTCTTAGATGACAGAAGGGCACCCGGTGTGGTCTTCTGCTGCTGAAGCCCACCTGCCTTAAGGTTGGACGTGTTGTGCGCTCAGAGATGCTCTTCTACATACCTCAGTTGTAATGAGTGGTTATTTGAGTTACTACAGCTCAAACCAGTCTGGCCATTCTCCTCTGACCTCTGGCATCAACAAGGCATTTGCGCCCACAGAACTGCTGCTCACTGGATATTTTCTCTTTTTCGGACCATTCTCTGTAAACCCTTGAGGTGGTTGTGCATGGTAAATCCCTGTAGATCAGCAGTTTCTGAAATACTCAGACCAGCTCGTCTGGCACCAACAACCATGCCACATTCAAAGTCACTTTAATCACCTTTTTTCCCCATTCTGATGCTTGATTTGAACTGCAGCAGATCGTCTGCACCTTGTCTACATGCCTAAATGCATTGAGTTGCTGCCATGTGATTGGCTGATTAGAAATTTGCATTAACAAGCAGTTGGAAAGGTGTACCTAATAAAGTGACCGTTGAGTGTATACAGTATCAGGTTATTCTAAACATAATTTAAATGCACCTTTCCAGGTCGTACAACTATTAGATAACTTGACACATAATATTGACAAATTGTTCAACACCCATGTGTACAAATTATGTAAGCAGCAACAGTCAATGTTGTGTTCATGTTCACAGGTTTGAGAACTTGGCACCGAGATCAGTCTGATATATTTTTGTCAGATATTTTTCTGCACGCGGCTGGACAACAGCACTGTGTTTGAGTAATGGTCAGCTGTATGACGTGTCAATGGATTCTTAGAAGTTTGACTGGAACATTGTGCACAGTCCACCTTTGCCATCAAAACATACAGTCACTCAGCAATTTCTGCTTATAGACTATACATAATCACAAGAGCACTGCCAACAATTACAATCGGAAGCTCAAGCTTTATTTTAAGGGTGCTGGAAACTGTTTGACATTTTAATGAGCGCAGCTTGAGGAGTGACTGAGGGATTGTTTGCCAATATAGATACTGTACTGAATGTACGCACGAGGAGTGTCATCTGATTGGTCTATTTCTGTTTGTAAATATGTTTCCCTGTCAGATCATGTGACTTTGTGTAGAATTCACCAGTGAAAGAAATTAAAATATGTAATGACCGTGTATGTATACACTTGTTTGGAAAGAGGGATTGGTTGATATACAGTGAAGGAATATGGCAGTATCATCCGACATGTAAACAAATTTATGAAACAAATGTTTTTTAGAAATGTTCCTTTTTCCTGTTCGTAGACTTAGCAGTATTGCACTAGTTAAAAAATGATGGTTCCACACAATTCCTTCATGTTGTGCCAACACACATTAATTAAGTTAACTTAATTGTTTTTTACAAATTTAAGTCAATTGAACATAAAACCTTTAAGTTGTCTCCACAAAACATGAGAATTGTTATTTTTGTGTACAATTTCTATATATTTTACAATGAAACAGTGTGTTATTTGAACAATTACACTCTTTTGAGTCATCAATGTGACAACGTGTTTTAATTACTTCTGTAAAATTTCACGCTGTACCCACAGCCCTGAACAGAAAAAGGTGCTTTGTTTTGAGGTCAAAAACAGATGTTTCAACCTTTCAAAATGTTATAATATATTCATAACAATGTGTTTTCATAAAGTTAAAAGATGAATGAGTACACTACCTGACAAAAGTCTTGTCGCCTATCCAAGTTTTAGGAACAACAAATAATAACTTGACTTCTAGCTGATAATTTGGTATCAGAAGTGGCTTATATGAAAGGCCTCTAGATTACGCTTATTTTACCAAAATAAAATATAATCATGCCTTGATTTTTAATAATTTCATTAGGACGGTAAGGTCTGACTTTGCTTAGACAAAAGTCTTGTCACTTAACACAAATAATGTACATATAGATTTATATAGAATATAAAGTTATAGTGCAGTAGAAAAAGGATTAATATTGCTTACGACTCCCATGAGCTTGGAGGACTGCATTTATACATCTCTGTAATGATGACTCAAATAACTTATTAATAAAGTCATCTAGAATGGCAAAGAAAGCGTTCTTGCAGGACTCCCAGAGTTGATCAAGATTCTTTGGATTCATCTTACCCCAGACTTGCTCAATAATGTTTACATCTGGTAACTGGGCTGGCCAATTCTGGAGGACCTTGACCTTCTTTGCTTTCAGGACCTTTGATCTGATGGCTGAAGTATGAGAAGGAGTGCTATCCTGCTGAAGAATTTGCCCTCTCCTGTGGTTTGTAATGTAATGGGCAGCACAAATGTCTTGATACCTCAGGCTGTTGATGTTGCCATCAACTCTACAGACCTCTCGCACGCTTCCATACTGAATGTAACCCCAAACCATGATTTTTCCTTCACCAAACCTGACTGATTTCTGAATCTTGGCTGCATGCGGGTTCCAATAGGTCTTCTGCAGTTTTTGAAGTACAAGTCGAGTTATTATTTATTTCCCTTACAACTGGGATCAACGACAAGGCTGTTTTGAGGTGTTGAGATGTTTAAATGTTGAAAAGAAATAGTTTTTTAGACATTTTGCCTCACCAACAGTGTATAATAACACACAAAGAATTAGAGGTTATGACTCATCAATTATTTTAATATCTATAGATCCTCAAAAACACATTTTGCTCCTTATATTTTTTTACATTTCTTCAAAATCAGGCCATCCAAGGAGTTTTCGATTTATTCAACAGAACATGAACACTGCAAATTTAACAACAAATGACCATAGCGAGATCTTTCGTTTAAGATGTCATCACACCACATTTACATTCAAAGCTTCAATTAAGATTCTAGAAAAAAGTCAGGGTTTTATTTTAACAAGGTTATTAAACTACAAAATATAAAATATCTATTGTTCTACAGTTGAAGTGTATTTTTTTCCATTGAAACTACATGTGGTCCGTGGCGATTAATCAAATAGCTAAGTCAATGACTATCACCGCTTTTGGAACAAATAAAATACAGTGGAAATCAAAATGAAAGAACAACCTTCAATTTTTCAAATCTGGTTAGTCATAAGTTATCCACACAGGAATAAAAGAGCAGTTTGTGTAAAGCATATTTCACAAGCTCCATTTATTCTGGAAAATTTCCATTCACATTTCTATTCCAGATTTGTCATTTCTAGAATACTGCATCTTTATAGTGTCACTAAATCTCAGAAATCCTGGAAAAGACACAATATTTGTAAAAGTGTTCAGCTCTGAGCAGATTAAAGTTCTCAGCACAGAACTTTGTCTTGATGTTTAAGGCAATCTGGACAGAGAGTCTTTACTGAGGAGCATATTGTGTAACCAAAAAAAAAAAACTGGTCTAAAATTCCCTTTAGTGATAAGGAAGTTTAATTCAACTGGACCTTATGGAAAACATGTTTGAATCCAAAGTCTTTAAAGAAGTGAAAAGTGGAGGTGAAGTGACGTGGTTTGGTGGATGTTTTCTTCAGCAGTGGTTGGGCTTCCTATACAGATACATGACAGCATGAAGGCAAATGTTTATCAGAAGCTCCTTGGCAACATGCAGTCCATTCCTGGCAATCATTGTTCAATCTGCCAGCAATTTTCAAGCAGGACAATGAGCCCCGTCACACAGCAAATTGACTAAAGCAGTTTAATGAAGCTGAAAACAGTCAAATAATAAAACGGCAACCCAGAGCCCTGAACTAAACCTGACTGAAAATATCCGGAAAATCTGAAAAAGGAGAGACTGATATTTTGACGTTTGTAACCAAAACTCATTAGGGCAAATATCAAAATGTAAAAATGTCACAATATTAATAAAACTAATTAATCTTAATTAGAATTAGTTAAGCACTGATATAAATCAGACCATATTCTTGTGCACCACAGTAACTTATACCAGTATAATCCACTGAAACCACTGTGTCAGATAACAAATATTTCCTGTCTCTTATCACCTCATTCACAACTATCCGTTTGCCGCCTCTTTCTCTTTACACAAGAAACTGACAAAAAATTCTGGAAAGACTTCAACATTTCTGAGAGGTTTGTCAACAGACGTACATTTATGGTTTGGCAACCTCTTACAGATTAAGGCATTCCTGAAAACAGCACACGTGTAAACAGGCACACAAACACACACATGAACACACACGCACAACAAGAAGATTCTAGATTCTTCAGAAGAGGATTAGATTGTTAGTAAAACACTTTTCAAAACTCACAAACACTTGTTTATTCTTTCTGAAAGTCAGAACGTTTTACCCCAAACTTTAAGTTCTGTCATCATTTACTTACCGTGAAGTCGGTTTATTCCTCAGTTAATTTGTTTCTGATTATTTCAGAAACTGCTGATCTACTGGAGTTACACTTCACAATCATCTCAATGGTTTACAGAGAATGGTATGATAAGATAATGTTTCCAGCAAGTGCAATTCCCCGTTTAGTAGTTTAGTAAGCTGATAGAAAGGCAACAATAACTCAAATAACCACTTGTTGTAAGATCTATAGAAGCATCAAACCATGAAGCAGATGAGCTACAGCAGCAGAAACGCAGACATGCTAACTAAAACTGCACACTAATATTTGATTGGTGCGATGAGTCTCGATTTCTGATGCAACATTCAGATAGTAGGGTAAATATTTGATCAAAACAATGAAAGTGTTGATCTATTCTGCCTTGTACACTTCAAAAAATATTCTTCTAATTATTTAAAACGTTTAAACAACTAATTTTTTTTTTTATTTTGCATCTGCGTAATTTATGTTCAATAAACTTTAAAGTTGTAAAAACCAATATCGATTTGGACTGGGACGACATGAAGGGATTGTGTGTAACCCTGCATTTTTAAAGTGTACCTGTGGTTCAGGCTTGTGGTGTAATGGTATGGGAAATATTTTTATGACCATCTGACCATCCTTTAAATGATAGACTACTGTTACATTGTTGCTGGCTGTGTCAACACCTTTATGACCACAGGGTTCCTGACGGTTATTTCCAAGAACCCAAAAAAGAAAAACAAGCACATTTGACCTGTATGCCTCATTTTCCTGGAAGCTTTAATGCCTTTTCAATGCAATTTCAGTGTTCAGACTTGAAGTTTTCAAAATAGACTTCAATATTGGTCCAGTTAACAATACTGGTCTGAGTGATTTGGTTTAGGTTGAATTCCTTCAGATTGAACATATTGTAGAATCGAACATCTGTTATATTTTTATGATGTTCTTGCAGCCGTCTGATAATTGAAAGCTTCTAATCCACATTCACTCCCAACCATGCAATTTTGTTTAATAGACATTGAAACATCGTCATATTTGCAAAAACAAGGCTAAATTTGGGATGACAGTAAAAATCTAACAGAGTAGCCTATAATCTATAAGAATAGCCCAGAACTGGACTACTTGTCAAATACACAGGCACAGTGATTGACATGTAGTCATTCTTTCCTGCATATTTAGTCCAGTTTTGGGCTTCTCATAGACTTCTATTAGATTTTCACTGACATCTGAAGTTCAGCCTTGTTTTAGGCAAGCTTTCTATTGCTAAAATGCTTGCTGGGTCAAATTGCAAAAAAATGTCAAAAAGCAGCATTCCTAATTTATTGCTTTTGTGTTTCTTGGAAGTCAGTCAATCATACCGGTTTGTAATAAGCTGAGTTACCATCAAAAGCTGCAAAGTCATTTCTCACCATCACTTTTTCAGAGACCATCCTTACATTTTTATAAATATATTTATATATATTTAAATAAAACTTAAGCAAACACCAAATCTGTTCTCAAGAACTGAAATCATAGTCCAAACACACTCAATACAACTCAACCTACAACAATTTTATTACAAATTATTTATCAGTTTTATATACACATTATTTACATAAAACATACACAAGACACAAAAAATGTACAACAATCCTATGAAGACAGAACAGCTCTCCATTCTTCTGACCTTAAATAATACTGTGAATTCATATAAAATCCTTCTTCCTCTTGAAATCCACAGACAGACGTGTAAAAGTGGTCGACAGGTAACATGGGAGAGAATTAATTTATGCCTTGGTACAAGGTGTGTATTAGATTGATAAATAAGCTAGGTTTAACAGTGCTTTTCTTTCCTTCCTTCATAAATTAAAAACGTACAAAAATATATTTAACAAACAACACGTTGTTAAGGAGGATTCGGAGATCCACAAACAGTTTCTGACAACGGAAAAATGTACAAACAGTATCAAAAGACAAAATCTATAAATCTCAATCAATCCAGAACAGTTCAATGGGAGAAAAAAAACAATGCCCTGAGCAAGTCCAGTAGCCATCCATCACCTATCGGAGCTGGACATTTGAGCAGCATGAGTTGACTTCTATCCACCCAAAAAAAACATGGTGCATTTCCACCAAACGTGTACCACAACAAAAAGTGCTCAGGCCCTGCACCATCATGAGTCCCGGGGTAACAGTGCTTCCTCTCAGTAGTGCAATCTGTAAATATAATTAAATCAAGGGTAAGTTATTAAATATAATCATTTTATCGTAAGATACAGCTCTCTCTCTCCATTAATAAACCCTTAACTATGACATTCAGTTAATAAACCCCTATTTTTCTGCTTATTGATAGTTAGTGTTTGGGTTTAAGTATTGGGTAGGATTAGGAACCTAGAATAAGATCATGCAGAATAGTACTTTAGAACATGAGTCTCAAACTGGATTCCTGGAGGGCTGCAGCTTTGCACAGTTTTGCTCCAACCCCAAATCAAACACAGCTGATTCAACTAATCAAGGTGTTCAGGACTACTAGAGATTTAAGCAGGCGTGAGTTGGAGGTGGTTGGAGTTAAACTATGCACAGCTGTGGCCCTCCAGTAATTGAGTTTGAAACCAAAACTTTAGAACATGCATGCACTAAATGCACTCACAAACTGCCATCTTAATAGGGAGAATCGCTACCCAAATTAAACGGTTACCAAAATGAATAAAACAAGGTAGAAAGACAGTTTGGAGGATTTAAATGCCGCTGAAAAAACATTCTTAATTCATTCAGTTATCTGCATTTCAACTAAGAAACTGTAGAACACATTTTAAGATCACAAAAGAGAGCTGAACATGTGCATTTAGAAAATTCATGAACTACAAAAAGACGGAATCCATTTCCTAAAATGAACTAAAAAGCAACGGCTCATGTAATCAGATAACTGGTCTAACCAGCAAATTAGTCTCAATGTTCAGCATCTTGCATGCTTTTATTATTCTAAAAATGCCTGAGCCAATGTCTGTCATCATAGTTATTTGGTAAACATCAGGCATCTACCTCCCAACACATCATTTGTTATTCATCTGCTCATTCATTATTATCTGTGCACGCAAACTTATGCAGGGGGAAAAAAAGGAAAGATCCACTGTCATTTTCCTACTTAAAAGCAGCTTTTATTTGTATTAATACTACTAGTACACATTAATATTAATATGTACCAATTTCAGAAGTGACAGGATTGAGCTCTTAAGCGCATGGGATGGTATATTTACTTGCAGCATATTTAAGTAAATCTTGAAAGGTAAATACACAACTTTTAATAAAAAGTGGCAAATTACTACATTTAACCGTTTTAGGTTTAGTCTACAGCAATACTGGTTTGTTGTTGCATCCGATGTGCCAAAAAAAAAAAAAAAAAAAAAAAAAAAAAAGTGAATGGTAGAACATGTATGCATACCGTTTTCTAGGTTTTACTTCCCAGCCGTCCCGGCATTTAACAAACATAATCTCTTGTCCTGGCGATATCTCAGTTTCTTCAGCGCAGAAAGTAAACCTGTGAATGCAACATGGCATTAATAAACGACGAAGGTCAACTTGCACACAAGGAATAAACGTCAAGGGAACACTCACTTCTTCTGCGTTTCTCCTGCTTTGACTCTGATCCGCCGAACCTCCAGAATCTTCTGGTTTGCAGTACTCGACCATGAAAAGATCGAGGACCCCAAGTGTTTTATTGCGGATGTCCAAGAATCAGAAGGTCCTTCCCAGCGAAGTGAGATTTTGAGCAACTCACCGATGTCCTCTTCAGTAAAGACCAGAAAGGTGTTTGTGAGGTTAAGACCAATTCCTTCAGTACTGTGAATAAAACCAAACAGTTTTAATCTTGCTGAAGTTACATTCATTTTAAAAAGACTCCAAATAAAAGGTTGAAAAAGGGTTAATTCACCTAAAAATTTAAATAGTCATTAACCATCATGTAGTTCCAAACCCCAGAGACTTTGTTCATCTTCGAAACAAAAAATTAAGATATTTTATGAGCTCTTACCCTCCACAGTGAGCAACAGTCCAGAGAGTTTGAATGCTTAGAAAAGGAACTATTGTCAAACATCCCACGTGACTTCAGAAGTTCAACTGGATTCATATGAAGCTCTGAGAACACAGCAAAATGCTATAAAACCCAGACATAGGACCAAGTCATTGTTCTGCAAGTTAAGCAAGTCTCGGGTCTTTGCATTCAGTATCCTAGTCAAATCCAGAGCCCAGTCAGATAAGTCCAAGTTGAGTCCAGAGTCTTCTTTAATCAAGTTTGGGACTCGAGTCCAAGCAAAATTACTTTAAGCAAGTCATTTCACTCGGCAGCCATCATTGAAACACCTCTCGGGCACTCAAAAGCAAGGAGATCACGACACCAACCTCATTTATCATCCTCTGGATAATGATCATCTGATCGCACTGGTCTTCTAAAGTAATCCACAACTTGGTCCTGGAGAGTCTCCTCAAGAAATAACAGCGACTCTTTGTTAACAACTTTGTGGGTCTTTGAGTAGGCGCCGTCATGTAATGTGCGCTTGACAGGACGGACTGTACCTCACGTTCGTTTCACATAGATTATAAAACCACCCCCCCCCCCCCCCAAAAAAAAAAAACAGTTTTTTTTAAGTGCACTTGGTTCATTTAAAAGCACAGATTTAAGCTTTATTTGGATCTATTTCTTATGTCTATGAAGAAGGCATTCGCTGAGATTCCAGTGTGTATGTTTACCACCAAACTATTGTAAAAAACAAATGTCTGGTTAGAGCTTTTCCCCCTGTGAAACACCAGTCTATAGTGAGCGCTGATTGGCTTCTGTACTAGTAGGCGGGGCTTCATTCGCCATATTAAACATTACTTTTCCCCATTCAAAACTATTCGAGTGACATGTCTTGTGTATTATACAGTCTTTGGTCCAAGTCAAGTGGTCCGGCTGCAGATAGAAGCAAAGCTGCATGCGATGCTTTTAATGCGCACACCTAACCCCGCCCCCAACCCTACCCCTCACAGTGACTTCATGAGCCATTCACCAATGTTTTTTTCTGCCTTGTCAGAGTGTGCATTTACTATTGGCTGCGTTTACAAGGCATATCTTCAATAGAAATTGTGTAACACACAAGCGTAGTACTGCCCAGTTGAATACTAAAGTCACACAGATAGTTGAGACAACGTCTTTGGTTTCTTTTCTGGACTTTGAACATCTCTGGACTGTTGCGGTATATTAAGCTCTCAGATTTAATCTCAATTTATATATTCCAAAGGTGAATTCAGGTCTCATGGAATTGAAACATGAGGATGAGTGATTAATGAGTGAAAAATACAACTTTATCAGGATCAGGATGTACTTACACATCTACACTGAGATTAATGCTATCATTATGGGATCCGTATAGTTTGACATAGAAAGTGGGATGTGCATTCTCTGCGTTCTTCCTGTCGAACACATGCATCTTCATCTGATAGTGGTAACCTGTAGAGTATGGCAACATGGAACATTTTTAGTGACTCATCATTACTGCGTGTGACTTTGAAACAAAAGACTTTGAAATTACTTACCACCAAAAGGCGTGTCAGCACGAGTTTTCAGGTACATCTTGCTGTTTCTCCTCTTACGCATTTTCTTGGCATTGTATCCAATGCTGTTGCAGCGGTTCTTCCGGCAGCTCAGACAAATGCCCTTCTTAAAGCGATCAGGGCCGGTACATTGAAAAGCGTAACTCACATGGTCTTTGTTCATCAGGGAATCCACAAAAAGATGGACAGCCCGCTCATGTTCGCACTTCATGGCTTCCATGAAATCTGTGTGGTGACAAAACACAACATTAAAAATACGATAGGAAAGCTGAAAAGTGCCAAAGCAACAAAAAAAGTTGAAGCACGCACTTCCAGAAGCAGCGGACAGAAACTCTCCAAAAGTGCAGCCAGGCTGAACATCGCCACCATTGGGATAGATGTCAATGTGTCCAATTGGCTCCTGGATCCCAATACTGACACCCAAAGCTCCCCGTGTGTACGTGTGCAGGACGTCGACAAAATCTGCATCGTCAGGAGAGAGTTTATTGTGGGACTCTGCTCCCTCAAACATGGGGCCAGCTGGGTCTAAACCTATGAAAAAAAATGGATGGATATTAAGATGTGGCCTCAATGTGTGCAAAAGGGTGAGCAACTCAAGTCCTTTGTTACAAAATGCTTCAAGAAATGGAAATCTCACCTGTTATACGGCCAATAATTCCTTTTACAAAAGTCCCAGCATATCCAGCAACATGAGCCCCAAGACTGTAGCCGATCATGTGCACATTCTCGAGCTGGAGCTGCTCTTCTTTCTAAAAAACAAAACAAAACACTTATTGTTATTATTATTATTATTATTATTATTACTACATGTTAAATTCTATTCTATAATCAATCATTTGATTATATTATTCCATTTAATTTATTAGTAAACTTAATGTGAAATTTTAAGATGACTATACCAGATTTCTTTTTTCTTATTAACTAATAAAACCAAGGTGAAGCGTTCAAAATAAAATACGTGAATATTGGATAAATCCAACTGGAAAAGCTGATCCACATCATGAAAATATTCTAACCAAATATTCTAGAATAGACTATTTATGTGAAGGGAAACCTCTGGGTATTTTTGGAATCCCTCAAGACTGATGAGATCAGTTTTGAGAGTTTAAAAAAACATTATGCTTTATGCACATCACTGCTGTACCATGTTCAATGCCAGCTGGGGCATCCATGGGCATCTGTGGGGGATTTATTACGCTCAGCTGCTCAATTACACTACTTGCATTTTTACCCCCTCAAAAAGTGCTTCACATTCTAAAGAAATCAGCTACAGTGAATGAATAATTATGGTTCCATAGAAAATACCCATAATGCCTTCGGCAAACTCCCGACATCACAAACAAAACAAATCCATCTGGAAAAGACAAATTGTACTTCAACAGGACATCTGCTCTCCTAAGAAAAGATGAATAATACCAACAAAGACCCAATAAAATTGGCCACAAGCAGCCTTCACGGTTGCCAGTTCTCTCTCTCAAAAAAAAAAAGAAGCACACAGAGAAAAACAAACACACCCAGCGGGATGTACAATATAGACATACCTGGAGCCAGTCCAAAAGTGTAGCTATGCTTTGCCCAACCCGGCGAGTGTGGTTGACGGCATCAGGGTAAAGCTGGTTAGCAAGGCCCAGCCAATCCACCACCACCACATTGGCCTCGGACTCTCGTCTCTGAACAGCAGCCACCAGTTTGTGCATCCAGCTCTCAAACATCCCACTCATCTGTGAAAGACACCACACCCTTTGACTTCCAGCAATCACGTGCCAAAATGCAGTATTTGCTTTACATCAGAGTAGTGAATGCGTTACTACAGTGAAGAGGGTTTTTGAAGGAAGTACATTGTTATGTTTAGGTTCAACTCAAATTGATTTGAAGCTATTAAATTGATGAAGCTTTTGGCATTATCATAATGGCAAAAGATTACTTTAAAAAGCATAACAACCAAAGAATATTTAGTGTATTGTGGTTTTGTACATGCATGTTCAGAGTAAATAAATGTTTTAATCTATTTAAAATAGCAAAAAAATTATAATAGGGAATACTAAAATCATTAAAATAAACTGTGAGAAATGGCCATAATATACAAAAGTTGTATGTTTAAGTTTGTTAAAAAAAAAAAAAAAAAATTTATAGGTTCCATTTAATAAAACAATCAAGACTTTTGATTTTAATGCATCATTAGACTATTTTGGGCTTTCCGCCTGGATTTTGCCCACCCATATTTAAGCTTCCCAAACCCACATGCAAAGTTTGGTATCATTTTTTAAAGGAAAACCATTGAATTTTCATGAAACACTGCTAAAAGTGATTAAAAGAACTGTACATGTTGTGGGTGTTATAATAAACTTTTTTTTTGTAAACTCAAATGTAAAAGTGTACCTTTTAGGTTCTGTGTGGTCTAGGTTGTTGTAATTAATTTAGTTGGATCCTGCACATGTCAGTTATCAGAAGAAAAATGTGTCTATCAGAGATTAGGAGGTTAAATAAGATAAAGCCATTAGCTAAGATTAATGAATGCTTTTCTGTTTTCAATTTATTGACCTTAATTAATTTAACCTGGTGTAGAACCTTACCATATTGAGTCAACTAACAAAAAACCTATTAATGGTCACAAAATTTATAATGTTGGAGGCCAGGTTAACATTTAAAATATTCGTTTCTGAGGGGGAAAAAATAATTGGATTTGAAGTCTTCAATAATTTGGTGCTGTGATTAATACCACTGCCAATACACATCAATCTGAATATCCTTAAAAAGGAACTCAAAGCTTAAATAACCAATTATTTCACTTAACTATGAAGTTCCCATGATATCAATAGTGTTTTTTTCTGATATATGGAATTATCATCATATGTCTAATTACATTGTATTATAGATAAAGGGTGAGCCAAAATAAAGAAAAAAAAAATAATAATAATTGGGCACATGATTTTCCTTAATATCTCACCGTCCAGCCGTGGATGATCAGAATTGTTCTAAGAGTAGCATTGAACCCACACGCCACAATGCTTTCCTTTTTTCCAGGTTGGAGGTAACACGCTCCGTCATCAAGATCCAAGGACTTCCGCATGTTGTAGCTGATTTTGTCATGAAGTACCGCTGGATCTGTTGGGAGGAGGTTCTCTGCATCTTCTAGAAGGAAACAAAAAGCAAACAAATATGAATGGAATTCATGCAAATCTCCAAAGTAATACTACAGAATTTTGATGGTTAATCGGTTTTAATATTGTTACAAATGCTTAATTGTTTCACAAGGTGTTGAGCTTGAGTCCAGTCACTGTAAGCCTTGTGACAACATCTCGTTTTAATGACTAGCTTGAACAATCGGGCCAGTGTAGACAGAGGGGTTTGCAGAGTTTGTTTGCTAACGAATGAGTTTAGCAGTAGTGGAATGCCAAATATAGTTTGTATGTGGGAATTAAGAGTTTACAAACAGTTTTACAGGTTTTCAAACGCAACTTATTAACTCAAGCAAGAGTGCAGTAAAGTCATCATAACCAGTTAGAAATTAGCTATGGTGGGAATTTATATAATCATAACCTTTCTGAGTCTAATTTGTAAGCCTTTGGTCTTTGTAAATAGAGATTTACCAGAGTAATGCAAGGGTCTTATGTGGTCTTGTGTGGTTGATATGAGACATTTAAAACCCCTCCCGTTCACAAGGCTCCATTTGTTTGATGAAAAAAAAAAAAAAAAATATATATATATATATATATATATATATATATATATATATATATATATATATATATATATATATATATATATATATATATATATATATATATATATATATATATATATATATATATATATATATATATATATATATATATATATAAACAGTAATATTGTTAAATATTTCAATTTGAAGTTACGGTTTCTTTACAAAAATGTTGTAATAAAAATCCTGCAACACAAAGCTGAACTTAGCAACTAGCGTTGATTGTCACATGATCCTTCAGAAACTCTTATATGGTGATTTGCTTCTTAAAAACCTTTTTGTTCTATTGAACATAAAATATAGTTTTAAGAAAGCAGACAAACAGTAACCATTATCTTCCATAGTAGGAATAACAAATGCTATGAAAGTCAAAGATTACAGGCTTTCAGCTTTCTTAAGAGAGTATGAATTGATTTTATTTTCTCATTAAAATTTCATTTTGGGTGAACTGCCGCTTTACGACGACTTGTCAGCTGATGGCACAAGCAAATTTAATCTCCAATGGACGTTAATGCCCACAAATTCAAAACTTTAATGTTGAAATTATAGGTTGGAATACATAAAACGTAGCAAAAACACATAAACAGTCGTTTAAGCAGATTATATTTGCTCCACGTCAAAGAACTCCTAACGTTTAAATACCCCCAAACGTTTACTTATAACGTCTAATTTTAAAAATCGCCTCATACAGAGCAGCCCAAAACTTTCCAGCACAAAGTCAGTCACTGCAGGCGACAACACGGCATTGCAGATCCTTGATAAAACGTGGATTTATTTGGGCGTCCTTTTAAAAGGCACATCCGAAACAAAGTGGATTGTCCGGGTTTTACCTCAGTGAGTCGCCGACACGTCAGTAAAGCGGACATTTTAACTTTGAACTCATTCATTTTTTTTGAGTGTGGTTTCATTGACAGGTTCATTCAGGTAATCATTTTAATAAAGTTAGACTTTGCGTATTTCTCACAGTTTGAACGAAACATGAGTTACTCTTCGCTATTGTCCATGAAGAGAATGACTGTAAACAAAGAAAATTAAAAATATATTTATACATATGAATGAGATATTGTACAAATTAAACTAATCACATGGCACATTTAAACGTGCTTAACAGTTATTAATTAGCTAGCAAACAAAGATATAACTCTTTAAAGTTACCTTTTAAAGGCGCGCTCTCGTCTGGTGCAGCTGCGAAGGCACTGAATGAATGGCACAGGATAAAACATAAGCAAATTGCAATTCTCAATGATTTTTCTACCATAATGTTCAGGGCTTTAAAACAGTTTCGTTATTCTGTTGCCAAAGTGAAATGACCAAGGAAGTGTAGCGTGTTAATCCTTCACTGAGAGGTGCTAGAAAGTGTATGAACCTGTATCAGGTTGCTCATTAGAGTTTTAAATAGTTTTTTTAGTCATCTGACCATCGGCAGATATCTACGACAAAATTCTTTCTTTCTAATTGGTCAAGCCCCTGCAACTACGTTCGAGGGCGTGGTATGTACGTTTGAATGAATTGTAGCGAAGACTGGCACAATTCTCACGCTGCTGTTAACCCTTTGCTCTCCGGGCGCGCGCACGCTGACGCACGCAGCACAGCAAAGTTTAACGAACCGTCAGTGCAGCACATGACTGTGTTTGTTTACAAATATGCAAACATGGCGTGTTTGTGGAGTGAAGTTGGCAGCATGGGTCTTCTGGGGGTCACCGTTGTTCTGGGTTCACATGTTTTCTGGGTAACATTTGTGTTTTATGTAATGAAAGTTTTTGGTTAGCGTCGTCAGTTTAAAAGGTATGTTACCCCCTGTGTTTGAGATTTCAGCCACACAAATAAAGTTCTGATATTATTTTTTATTAACAAGTAGGCTGTTTGTACACATTTTTTTAAATAAAGAAAAAATCACCAAAAATTGCCTATGCAGTTTATTATTTTCCACATGGTGGATTTGAACTCAGTAGCCTAATATTTATTCAAAGAAATTTACTTAAATTATAGAAATAGAAATTATAGAAATCTTCAAAATCTCTAAAATGTGTGGGATTAAGTTGAAACTAGAACACTTGGAAACCTCATCCCAATGACTGAACTAACTGCTGAAAAATAATGGGTGGACAGATTTGTTTTATAATAATTATTTGAAAAGTCCAAAATAGTCACAGGGCAACATATTTTATTATTTTGGATGGATGCTTGTTGTTTTTGTAGAAGATGCTAAAATAATAGGCTACTCTCTTCTTCATCAGGGCAAAAAGTTTTGTGTGATTTAAAGAGATAAACAGTTCACCCAAAACTGAAAATCATCTACTAATCATTTACCCTTCCTCGTCTCCTAAATCTTTATTACATTTTCTATTCACACACACACAAACACACGCACGCACGCACGCACGCACACACACACACACACAAAACTATATTTTAAATAATGAAGGTTGCTGGTACCCAAATTTCCAAATTTAAACTAAACAGTGTTGCATTTTAATATGAATTCCAAATTATCAAAAGGAAGACATATTATATTATAAAATTAAGTATAAAATATTATATTAACTTTGTCTGCATAAAATACACCCAACTGGAGGCTGGTGAAACCCAAGTGGGTCATATTGAAAAAAAGCTTGGCCCCCATCCCTCCATTTCTATAGTGTTCTCTTAGAAAACACCCTGGTGAAGCCTGTGCATAGAGGACAAGGGCTGCATACTAAAGAGCTAGAGAGCTTAACAAAACCGCAACATACAAGAACATTTGATGTCCAAAACACTGACATGACTTGTGTAGTACAAATTGTATACAATAGTGCAAACTGCACACAAGCTTTTAAAATAAATAAACAAATAAATAATGAATTAAAAAACAGCTGGATGAATCTGTACATTTATAGCAAAATGAAGAGGATTATTTTTTTAGGTGTCAAGGGTTTCATAAAAAATATTGTTAGGTTAGATTTATTTAAGACATAGAATGACAACAGCAAGAAAAACAATGAACAATTACAAAACTTGCTAAAAAAGTTTTGTTGTGCTTTGGTAAATGGAAATGTAAAATACATTCTGTCCTTGTTGCTGTTTATGACGCAGGCCTGGGGCAGGATCCAGCAGGAAAACCAAACTGAATCAGAACAGGTATAGAAGCCTCTAGATCTCAGGCAGGACAGGTGCATGAGGCAGAGAAAGCCAGACACAGAGAGACCTGTAGTCAAACTCAAAAGAACAAAAAAATGGACAAAACCAACAGAAAGACAAATAGATGCTGGAAGCTGGAAGCATAAACACCACACACAAGGGAAATTAGAGCAGCAAATGAGGAGAAAACGACCCATGCCAGAAGACTAATGATGGAAAATGAGGGAGGCAAGACAAAGACATGATAAACAAAGGAGCACATGGCTAACACAAACAGAAAATACAGATCCAGTGTCCTCCCACTAGGATTAGCAGGAGGATCACTGGACAGTCCCAAAGGTGGATGTGACTGGCAGTGATGTAACTCCTCAATCAATGCCTGATCCAGAATATCCCTATGGGGCCACACATCTCATCAACACATGCCACAATCTCTGAACCCACGCCCTGTGCACCTGAGTCCAGCAGTCTTCTCCTTGTATACACAGGGGACCCATCAATGACACTGGGAGGGGGCTATAAGAAGGCTACACTTAAGAAGGCTATAGAGAAACATGTTTAATTCTAGACACATGGAAAACAGGATGAACACAATAGAGGGGCAGAGAATCTTTTCATATTTAACCTGCATGGGGATTCACTTTCTTACAAAGCTTATACTGCTTCTGTATACCTTTTATTTTAAAA